>NC_024308.1:4485209-4510845 GCF_000523025.1 Cynoglossus semilaevis
ATATAGAACATATAGTTTTTTTTGTGTGGATACATGTATGTGTGTGTGTGTATTATATATATATATATATATATATATATATATATATATATATATGAGCCTGAGCTACTTGAAGAAACATCAGGGTAATGTGAGGTAGCCACATGTTCAGTGGTAAAACTCCCATTAGTTGACATTAATCTCCAGTCATGGAGTCCTTATTATTCATAGCAAACATATTGCTGTAAAGGTTAAGAACCGATTCGTCTGCTGCAGCAGAGAAGGAGACTCACAGATGAGCAAACTCCTTCACTGCCACAGAGGCATCAGCTCTCGATGATAATATTTCACCCAGAAGGTCACGTTGCTGTTTTCCCTTCCAAAGTGGAGCTCATGGTTGAGTGAGTCTGGGAATCAAACAAATCTGCAGTCGCAGTTCCAGACCTGACCTGACCACTGCCAGAAAAGACGTAGGAATCAAACTGATGACCTAACGACTATGACCCAAACGTGTTTTCCACTAATCCACTAATAGATCTTTACTGTGTTAATAACCACCTCACTGTCACTTCAGTGTATAATTAACAAAATTGTTAATTGTGTTTGTGTCTCAAACCCCTGTGTTGGATGGTTCCTCTTTGTCCTCCATATGTCTGAATTTAATTAGATCTGCGTAACAGCGTCTCAGCGGTGGAGCGAGGCCCGCAGTGTGAGAGGCTGTGATTATAACACAAATTTCTCTGATGCTGGTTTAATTATATTTGTAAGAAAGGATAAAAAAACAAACAAATATTATTTTAATCAAATAAAAAAAAAAGCCTCTGGAGGCGAAGGTTGCAATTCTAACTGCTGTTGGTACAAAGGGAACCTCGCCGCACTGTGATTAAAACATTAACTGCGTCTAAAAACAGACCAATTTGCCTCCAGTGATGCTTAAATAATAATAAGAAAAAAGACTTTGAACAATAAAAACAACATTTTAATAATATCATAGTTAAGTTATCCGTGGTTTTCATTACTAATGTTTTGACCTGTTGCTGAAAACAAGAAGAAGAAACGGGAAGAAACATTTATCACCTCCACTGTTTGCGTCCGTCGTGTCTGACAATTTCACTGATGAATCACCGGTCATTTGGCTGAGATTAAAATAATTATTAACAAGCTGTGACACAATTTTCTCTGCAGCAATGCCCCGCATGATGGCCGGGCCTTTCCCCTTCACCGGGAAGATAAACCTGACTCTTAACTTGAGTAATTAGCATCAAGATCCATCACCACTGCACACACCAGTAGACGTTCACGTCCATGATGAACCGCATGAGTCATTACATCTGCCCGCCTCCTGTTTGCTCCTTGAAGGGACCTGTGTTCTTTGCTTCTCATATTACCGGTCAAAGTAAAGCACTTACAGAGATTACATGTTTACTCTATGTGTGTGAGGCAGAGCGGGGGTAGGTTTGAGGGGGTGGGGGGGGTTTAAGGAAAAGGGAAGGTGACATTGAGGAGAGAGCTGGTGAGGTAGTGAAATATTAATCAGTGATATTTTGCTCACGGTACCAGATGTTCCTGTCAGAGCAAAGATTACAGTCCTTTGTGCTCCTCTGTTTGGAGTGTAGACGGTTATATAAGATATAAAAAAATAACAACCTCTTAAACCTGATCCTGAATTACGGCCAGGACTTGACTGTGTTCACTGGAGAACAGGTGACTTTATGAAGGTAAAGAAAAGAAAATATTGACTGTAGATGCCTTCCTCAATTTTCCCCTTTTCTAGAGGTTTGTTTGGGTGGTTTTAAATACTGTAATTTAATTTACAACATACCGGAGAGTCCACTGAGTCAATATCTCTTTGTGATTTTTGGCAAAATAAATATAACTAATTTGACATGAATCAGTTTTTTGGGGTTTTTTTTTTGCTTCTTTGTACTGAATATTAAATGAAAATGTAACTCTGCAGTTTGTATGATACCAGAGAATAACAGAACTCAGTCATATGTCTATGGATAACAAGAGTTTTTAAATTCAAACATGTCAGTCTGGCTTTGATAGTATTAGAATGACTGGCTAACAAAGCTGTTGCTAATGCAGTGTCTCTTACCAGACTCAGTAAACTGCCTTGCTCATTTGTGCAGATGTATTTCCACCTTTCTGAAAGCTAAACTCAACGCTAATTAATGTGGTTGTATTTATAAAAGTTAGAGCATGAAAGACAACAGGAAGAGGAGAGAGAAAATTACAATAAGTTCACCGGCGTCTGAAGTCTTCACCACACGACAATCTCTTTAACCACAACTTAACGACCGACTAACCAGAAACAGAAAAAGGCAAAGTAACAAAACCACATCACATTTTGGTCTTGCTGAATAACCAACTTAGGAAAAGGGAAATATCACGTTTGCTGTTCATTATGTGCAATAAAAGCAACTCATGAGTAATAGTGAAAAACAATTCTTTCCTAACACAGTATATCAGCCCTGTTCAACAGGCAACAACAGAATTACACTGAGTGCAGGGGCAGAAGTGCAATCTCGACCGCTCCTGTGTATTCCATCAGACCATATCACGAAGAAGCACTTTCATTTCTCTGATCTCCAGTATCTTCACTCGATCTGCGGACTAGGCATCCACAAGGACAAGGTGGGCTCCTCATCACCACGCTGCTGTTCTGCTGTGACCAGATGGATCAGGAACCTTATTTGCTTTTGTGATTGCTTCCTGCTCAGAAAGACACAGCACGTCTCCATTTACCCACGCTTCGCTTCAGAAAAGAGGTGAAAACAGCCTTTGGTTCCTGAGTACAAAACCAGCGAGCTTGTTTAAAATTAGAAACATCTCTTTTCTAAAGCTTTACTAAAATTAAACTCTTTTTTTTTTTTTACTTCATATTTGATTCATATCTTTCAGCTTAGACTGAACTGAGTACCTACATTTCTTTCTTAATTAAACATGTGTGAACATTATTCAGGCTGAGTGGATCTACTTGGGATTCAAATGTAATTCAAATTCAAAAAGTGGAGAAAAATACTGACACTTCCGACTGATGTGACAGTTAGACTTCTGACCTAGGTGACCTTTTTCACACCGTTTGTTCAATATTTCTTGACATGAAATTTTTTCAAATACCTAAGCAGTTTTTTTTCATCCACCGTCACTAATTCTATACGCAGATGCCAAAATCTTCTCTTCTTTTAATGCCTTTAATTTCATTGTAAGACTAAATGCAACCAGATCTTTCCCCATCCTACACACACACACACACACACACACACAAATAGCTTCAGATCTGTATATAGTCGAGTACAAATCTGCTCCAGTTGAGGCAACAGAATGCCTCTCCCCAGGCAACATATGCCTTCTTTATTATTTAAAAAAAAAAAAAGTAAATGAAAACACCACCAAGAGAGGTGGAACCCGACCCCTCCTTCACTTATCAGGTCAAAGGCTGGGACTTGTCAACACGTTCTTGTTTGAGATACCGACTGCACACATTATACGCTCTAATATTGACTACGTTTATGAGGCTCTAGTCGGTGCTACCTCTGACAAATCCATACTGTACATCGATGTCACGTGAAACAGTCCGTCGGCCGTCCACACCTGGTGTCTAGACATCATTTCCTTTGAGGTTTATTTCTCAATATTTGTCTCTCTGTCGTGGCGACTCGGCTACAGTTTCAGTATCAGGGTTGGCATAGATATGATGAAGAGCATGAGGAAGTAAACAAGAAAATGTAAAGTGTTTGCAGAAAGAACTTTCAAAGAACTCTATTCGATCACTTCAGTATAAAAGTATACGACTGAGTCTGATGTCCATTTAGACCCCGTTGTTATTGTGCAATTATCTCTACATTATGGAAAATCTCGCACATCTGTGTTAAACCTATTTTAAAAATGTAAAATTTACCCTTTGTCAAAAAAACAAAAGTTGTCTGTCTTTCATGAGGTAAAAAGAACAAAGGGAAATCAACAGTAGTGAAAATCTGGCACGTTGTTATACAGTACGTCATCATGAATCATGCGCTGTGCGAATAATGGTATTATGAGTCCATAACAATTTTTCTTTTTGTGATTTACAATAGATTGAACAAATGTCCTGAGCTTTATTAGTGTCATTTATTGTCTGTTCACAGGAGGAGAGAGGCTGACGAATGTGTTCAATGAAAATATAACAGGCCATCAGAGCCACATTCAACATCATGTCCTGAACAAATTCAACAAACAAATTCATCAAACAGGCGGCAGCAGCAGCAGCAGCAGCAGCAGCAGCAGCAGCAGCAGCAGCAGCAGCAGAGGCCAACCTTCCTAAACTAGTCTGGGAAATGAGTCAACTCTGTCAAGTCTGCATGGATCGTACGACCAGCTGTCAACAAACACAAAGAGATAAGATCGAAGACTGACCTGATTTAAAGGTTTATGTCGTTTTGTCAACACTGAGTGTAGTTGGAATCATCCATGGAATCATCATCACAAACAAACAAACAAATCAAGGCTGAGAGGGTTTAAATTGTAAAAAGTCAATCTTTAACCAATGAGTTATGATACAAAGGCTCTGGTCACAATTGTGCAGAGCTCCACTGTTCTATGGAGTCGTACACCTCCAACAAATTTATACAAAAAAGTATAAAATTATACATCATTTTGATATGTAACTACTACGTTGATTAGTAGTTAACTCCTACTAAGCAGCAATTTTTTAACAGTATAAACAATACAAAAATAAGGGGAAAATCCTAATTGGATGAGAAAATTGTTTTTTTAAATACATATTAAAGAAATAATTCTTCCTGATATTTTTTTAGAATATTATACTGTTTTTGAGTCTGTTTTAATTTAGGAAAATGACTGTGGTATTTGTAATTAAAAATAAAACTAAAGGTACCAACACTGAAATGCCTCTCTGAACGGCATGATTTATTCTGCAGAAAAGTAAAACAACAACAACAACAACAATCTGTTCCAGCAAGGCTTTCATCTGAAGCAGAAAAACATGACGAATAAACATGGAGCAGGGATTAATAACAAGCTGTGGACGAGCTGGAGGAAAGTCAGCGTCGCCGACTGTGGTCAGAGTGACATTAGAAGGATGGATTTCACTTCATAAAAGGAATGACTAATGCCTGCAGGTCGTGCAGCACAATGAGTCCACCTTAATAAGAGCAGGGTTTGATGACGTTCCACATGCCGCCCTCATCACATCCCATTAACCTACAGCACAAACCTTTACCTCATTATCTCTGATTAACATCCAGGATGTATAACAACGTGTGTGATTCCCTGCCTCTCCTCCACACACCTTGTAGGAATCTCATTTTCATTGTCATTGTGTGCGACCTGAGAGTTCAGCCTATTAGAAGGTACACACACACACACACACAGAGCCAACTGCCTGAAAACAGTAATGTGCTACTGTCCAGTCAGCGGCCGGGTCAGCGCGTTCAGTGACCTTAATGAGCCAGTCAGTTTGCCCCGGGGACACAAGTGCAGCGTTAACACGAGGCGGGAGGATTCAGACGGTTCAGGTTTCATCATTTCCTGTTATTACAGAGGAGAACTATTATATTCAATATATTGATGGCTGATTGTGTTTCAGTCAAATCCTCCACTGCCTTATCCTTCTTCTACACGACCATACGAGTGCTTCGTACGGTCGTGGAGCCAATCCCTGCAGTCTGGACACTTCACTGCTTTATCCCAGTATCCATTAGTGTAGCGCTTCAAAAGCAAGTAAAAAAAAGTCCAATTCTCACTAACAGCCTATTAGTGCATTGTTAGTAAAGTGAACTCCTCGTCATTGTGACACTGCACACAACCAAATGTGACCTCTGCTTTTAACCCATCACCAACGTGAACAGTGGGCAGCTGTCAGCGCCCGTGGAGCAGTGTGTGGGGACGGTGCCGTGCTCAGAGCACCTCAGTGGTAACTTGGCAGATGGCGAATCTGAAGCCTTCCAAATCCAAGTCCACCTCCTTAAGCGCCAAGCCACCAGTCTCATATACATGTTAATGTAGCCACTCTGTACTGAACAAACAACAGGCACGAGCTTCCTGTTAGTGGTAGTAAACGATCAACAGGCACGAGCTTCCTGTTAGTGGTGGTAACCACCGATAGACTGGGCAGAACGAAATGGAGAAAAGAGGAAGCAACATCATCTTTAAATCTCCAAGTAAAGAATTTAGTTCTTGTACTTCTGTGTCTGGTACTTCTGTGTCTGGTACTTCTGAGACACAGAAGTACACACAGAAGTACCAGACCGGTACTTCTGTGTCTCTCACATCATCTCTTATGTCCTTAATGGTAATTGGTGTTGTTCAAAGTGAACATTGTCTGAATTGTGTTTCTGGTTTTGTACAAGTCAATGGGAAAGAAGTGTGTTTATAAGGCACTCAGGAGAAAATGTATCCTGTCAATATTTCTTTTCCTCAGTTTACATCACAACTCTATTGAGGAGAATCATTCGTCCCCTACCATTTGCCACCCACACATATACTGTACCCATGATAAATTTAGCGATTACGATTATCGTGATATCAATTTTTTTTTTTGGACTTTGTAAGGACACAAACCCACCCCCAAACGAGTGAACAACCAAACTCCACGCAGAGAGACCAGGGAATGACCATTCTTCCTGTAAGACCAGAGCACTTTACTGTGATCTATAGCTATATCTCCATATATAGGTGTAGAATGTCTCAGTCCCTGCTACTGCTGGCGGTCAGAGATGAATAGACTACAGCTCCAATGCTGCTGCTGCTGCTGCTGAAGGATATGAAGTCGGCTGACTCACCCGTCGTACGCCTACCTGAGCTCAACCTGTTCCCTCTTTCACTGCTATTTGACAGTGAGTGGATTCATGAGGTCTATAAAAAAGTTATATTTTCAAAGTAATGAAATGACCTGAGAGGGAAAGCCCTGGACAAGAGGCCCGGAATCACGACCCCATCTGATTTGTTCTGAATAAAATCTGACAGGTTCTGAGGTGAGTGAATTCACAGAACATCTGTTTTCACGTTATTATTTATTTGCTGTGGTCACAAGCTGAGTGACACACACTCACGCCTCCACATACACAAGCTGTGTTGCCACTTTCTATTTCTATTTCTTTATTTTTCTTGAATTTATTCATGGCCCTGAGGTCTGATGCATGTGAAGTGGCAGGAGGAAATGGAGGAAATTGTTTTATGGTCATTTTTCTCCTATGTTCTGGAATATGGAATTTAATTTTTACCTCTGTATTTCCTGCACTTCTCATATCTTCAACATTCTTAACTTATCAATTTTTACATTTTTATAATGTGTCTAATTTGAGAGAAAAAAAAATCACATTATTTCTGTCTGGCTCTGAAAAAAAAAATCTAATTAACACTTAATCGTCGTTGATACTTTTTGAAACCGACATAAAAATCTTTATTTAAAAAAAAAAACAGCTTTAGTTTTTACAATTTGATGGAGTTGTAGTTCAGTAGCAGTCAGCTGAGCCTCATTAAGTGCACAGGTAAGATTGTCTCCTAACTATGTAGAAGGTCAAATGTTTGATGCCCAGCTTACGTGCTATGATGATGTGTACCAGAACAAGTCACCTACAGTAAAACCAGGTCATGTAAATACAGATCCTTTACCATCACACAACAGGGAAACGCAAACAAAGAGAATGCATGTCATATCCAAATAATTCACAATAATATGTAATAATATGTAAATCCAGTTGCTAAAATCTGTTGTTGTTCATGTACGAGGCAGCTGTCGGGTTTTCTGGTTTGCGCAAGCCGTGGATGATGACACCACTTCAACCACATCAGTGCTGGTAGCTACTGCAACATTATGGCAACATCATGGGTTTCACACATTTTGCAGTGCATGCAACATGTCTCTCTGTCACATTTGAAATTCTAGTTTTATTTTCTCGTCTAAGTTCACAGCCGCCAACCTCTTCATAGATGTTTCCCCCCAACATATTCTCTCTCTACCGGTTTTCCTTCTGCCCCCTAGTGGCCACACCTGGCTAATTTGACAACAACATACTACTGTATTATCATACACCAAATTCAGAGTGATGGTGTGTGTCAAGGCTGTCACTCTTCTCCAAACATACATATAACCAGAGCACAGATAACAGGACAATCTGAATGTAGATGATGACAGTCACACGTCATCCCACACACTGTACTGAACCGGCAGTCAGACCTCGTTATGCTTTGGCATGTGGAGTCTGGACAGCTGTCTGCTGGAAGTGTACTGACTGGAATTATTCTTGTTCCCCAGGCTGTTTGTCAAAGGGGAATTCTATCTGACCAGTATTTGCCACATGTTATTTGTTTTTATCCTGACATCCAATGACTGTATTCAGCAGCATCCTTCACTAGCTGAATCTGTTCTTCCTCCCACAGCTCAAACACATGTAGCAACGTGTTGACTCTATACGTGGAAGACTGATGAACTGTCCGGGGTTCTGCCCCGACCGCAGCTGAAGACTGATGGGATTGGCACCAGCGCTTTTGAGACAATGAAAAGGACTAGGGTCCGTAGTGCTGCTGCTGCTGCTGAAGGATATGAAGTCGGCTGACTCACCCGTCGTACGCCTACCTGAGCTCAACCTGTTCCCTCTTTCACTGCTATTTGACAGTGAGTGGATTCATGAGGTCTATAAAAAAGTTATATTTTCAAAGTAATGAAATGACCTGAGAGGGAAAGCCCTGGACAAGAGGCCCGGAATCACGACCCCATCTGATTTGTTCTGAATAAAATCTGACAGGTTCTGAGGTGAGTGAATTCACAGAACATCTGTTTTCACGTTATTATTTATTTGCTGTGGTCACAAGCTGAGTGACACACACACAGACACACACACACCTCCACATACACAAGCTCTGTTGCCACTTTCTATTTCGATTTCTTTATTTTTCTTGAATTTATTCATGGCCCTGAGGTCTGATGCATGTGAAGTGGCAGGAGGAAATGGAGGAAATTGTTTTATGGTCATTTTTCTCCTACGTTCTGGAATATGGAATTTAATTTTTACCTCTGTATTTCCTGCACTTCTCATATCTTCAACATTCTTAACTTATCAATTTTTACATTTTTATAATGTGTCTAATTTGAGAGAAAAAAAAATCACATTATTTCTGTCTGGCTCTGAAAAAAAAAATCTAATTAACAATCGTCGTTGATACTTTTTGAAACCGACATAAAAATCTTTATTTAAAAAAAAAAACAGCTTTAGTTTTTACAATTTGATGGAGTTGTAGTTCAGTAGCAGTCAGCTGAGCCTCATTAAGTGCACAGGTAAGATTGTCTCCTAACTATGTAGAAGGTCAAATGTTTGATGCCCAGCTTACGTGCTATGATGATGTGTACCAGAACAAGTCACCTACAGTAAAACCAGGTCATGTAAATACAGATCCTTTACCATCACACAACAGGGAAACGCAAACAAAGAGAATGCATGTCATATCCAAATAATTCACAATAATATGTAATAATATGTAAATCCAGTTGCTAAAATCTGTTGTTGTTCATGTACGAGGCAGCTGTCGGGTTTTCTGGTTTGCGCAAGCCGTGGATGATGACACCACTTCAACCACATCAGTGCTGGTAGCTACTGCAACATTATGGCAACATCATGGGTTTCACACATTTTGCAGTGCATGCAACATGTCTCTCTGTCACATTTGAAATTCTAGTTTTATTTTCTCGTCTAAGTTCACAGCCGCCAACCTCTTCATAGATGTTTCCCCCCAACATATTCTCTCTCTACCGGTTTTCCTTCTGCCCCCTAGTGGCCACACCTGGCTAATTTGACAACAACATACTACTGTATTATCATACACCAAATTCAGAGTGATGGTGTGTGTCAAGGCTGTCACTCTTCTCCAAACATACATATAACCAGAGCACAGATAACAGGACAATCTGAATGTAGATGATGACAGTCACACGTCATCCCACACACTGTACTGAACCGGCAGTCAGACCTCGTTATGCTTTGGCATGTGGAGTCTGGACAGCTGTCTGCTGGAAGTGTACTGACTGGAATTATTCTTGTTCCCCAGGCTGTTTGTCAAAGGGGAATTCTATCTGACCAGTATTTGCCACATGTTATTTGTTTTTATCCTGACATCCAATGACTGTATTCAGCAGCATCCTTCACTAGCTGAATCTGTTCTTCCTCCCACAGCTCAAACACATGTAGCAACGTGTTGACTCTATACGTGGAAGACTGATGAACTGTCCGGGGTTCTGCCCCGACCACAGCTGAAGACTGATGGGATTGGCACCAGCGCTTTTGAGACAATGAAAAGGACTAGGGTCCGTAGTAACAGGTGGTACGGACTGACCAGTCCTTGGAACAAAAAAGGTCAGGGACCGCTGGTATAGATGTAACTACTCCATAACAGACTAATGCACGTTTCTGCAATTGATTATTATTTACTTAAGCTACAAATTTCATTCATTACTGTGTAATAAAAAAAAAGGGCCACACAAAACGGCTAGGCGGGCCACATTTGGCCCCCGGGCCTTGAGTTTGACACGTGTGCTCTACCTTATTTCATCCTTCCTTCTCTCCCAGTGTTTGTGCACAATGAAATATTAATGAATAGAAGGGAGTGCTAATTCTGTCAGTGGAGCTTCTGCGGTATGACGTGAAAAAGAGTGTGTGTTGGGGGAGCTATGGGGGGGTCCAAAACCCGTCATCGGTCTGACAGATGAGATCTGCAGTTTCACTGTTTGCAGCAACATCCATCAGACTTCCTCCATCATCTCTGAGTGCAGGCAGCCCAGCGGCAGTCATTTCATCACAGAGATGAGTTGGTCCACGGGGGGTTTGGACCAAACTAATTTGTACCAAATAAGTAATTTTGAAAAAACAGAGAGAAAAATAAAACTGTGATTTCACGTTGCACTTACTATAAAATATAAATTAGTATATTTAAAACTGAAAGAAGGCATGGAATAAAAAAATAAATGCTCTGTCAGAGACTGACAACATAATGACACTGGACAAGTACAAAAAAAAAAAAAAAAAAAAAAAAGAAGTGGATTCGACCGCAGTTTGGTTTGCAAATACTTCAGACGGGAAAGGGTAGTTTTACCGTTTTTGTGAGGACGGCCAGGACATGCGGGGCTTCTTCAGTCCGGGTCTCAGCTTCTCCAGGGTCCTGTTCCGGCACAGGTAGCGTTCGGAGTCCGAGTTGAAGCGCTGTTTGATGCGTATGTGAGTTCGGGGCTGTCGCCACAAGTGTTTGGGAGGTTTGGCGAAACCCGCTCCGTCTCTGTTCAGAGTGGCACAGTCCATTCTTCTTCACTTCTGTCTGTCTTCCTTCCTTGTTCGTTTTTTGTTTTGTTTTTTCTCCCTTGTTTTGAAACGATGCGGTTTGACAAGGGCGCGAGGAAAAACGAGAAAGAAAAGCGAAAACTCTCTGAGTTTTACGCGGCGTTTACGCACAGAGAGACAGAGACATGTTGGTGGCGCTGCTGCTGCTGCTGCTGCTGACCAGTAGCATCAGTGATGGAAACACACTGCCTTGCTCTCTCTCCTTCTCTCTGTATCTTTTATATCCCCTCGGTCTCTACCACCCCTCTCTCTCTCTCTCTCTCTCTCTCCTTCATTTTCCTCACCCCTCTGCTTGTCTCATGCGCTTATTTTCACTCCCTCTACCGTATGGTCTCTTTCTCATTTCCTCTAAGTGTCTTCCCCTTTTCTACCCCCCTCTATCTTTTCTCACTTTTTTAGTCTTATTGAACCACACCTTCCCGAATACACACATCTTATACTTAGCAATCATTTTAGTGCTGCCGAACAACAGGAAAGAAAAGAAGAGAAAAGAAGAGAACAAAAAAGGAAGGAAAAAGGATTTCCACAGTAATGAGTTTTTTTGTAATCAAACTGGTTTTCCAGTTGATTGATCAACCAAAGACATCAGAGACACACAGGAGAATAACAACAACAACCGCTGATGCATTCTAATGGTTAACAAGGCTGGAGAGACAACAGGTGGAGGCGCAGGAGCTCCATCTGGTTGACAAACAACAGTATGGGTGTCGACCGTGCATGCTGATTTCTGCACCCACTTAAAGGGGGAATAAAAACGCACACATTTCTAAGTCACACTTCTGATTCCAAAAAGAAAATCTGCTGACAGATATTTTTGTTTTTCACCCTGAAGCGAAGAGTCGCAATTGGAGGGAGTGAAAGTGAGAAACAAAGGGAGGAGAGGAGGAAGAGGGATGGGGTTTTTTGTTCCCCTTAATTAATGTGTTGTTATGTCAGCAAAAAAAGAACGATTCATGTCAACAACACAACATTTACGCCAAAGGCCACAACACAACGCGCTCTGAATGGTGAGACATCAGATCAGCGGGACGAAGCATAAAAAGCAAAGCCAAACTGTGAAACTGACCGGTGTGCATCGTGACTGGTCACTGCTCTGTGGTACAGCACTTCTAATTGGTCCAGGGTCAGAGCGTGCTCGTGGCAAGAGTGTCGTCTCCAGAGTGGGGGCAGCACCAGCGGGCCGGAGAAACGCCGACGCACTACCTGGAGGACCACAGGGAGGGAGTCTCTGCGATTCTGAACGAAAACAAAAGAAGAAAATGAAAAATATTGAGTGTCCAAATAAAATGTTTTCAAGTCTGCAGTCAAAATGTGTTTTTTTTTTTTTTCAGCCACCTCTATATGTCTTTGGATGCAGTACCACCACTGGCCGACAGGAGGCTGTTAAACATTTCTCACGAGATACTTAGTCAATAACTTTTTCAAGTAGTTCTTTGGATGTAAACAACTAGACTATATAATTATTTTTATCGTTCTGAGGCTTCGATCTCAAAGATGTCAGACATAGATCAATTTACTGAGTGAGGCTGGTCTGACAGGACTGACAGGAAGTCGAAACCTCTTTAACCTCCTGCAGTGTGTGAAAATAATAACGTGTGTGTGTGTGTGTTATCTATGTATCAGAGCAACGGTGAGGCAACTGACAGAGGCAGTTATTGGATTTACACTTCACGTCATTCTGCTAATGTGTCAAACTGGGATGAAGATTTAAATCACATCAATCTCCACCAATTGGTTAACGCCATTAATGTTAAATTCAACAGTCCTAATAGATACAGATACAAATGATGACCGGAATCTGTGTATTGACTGTAGTCTATTCTAAAAAGAATGCTAAATTTATATTGGACAGAATCTTGTGACACTTTTTTCAATATTTCATCCACAAAAACAAGACCATTTCAGAAAAAAGAAGACAAATATCTGTATTGTAGTTGTATTCAGTGAATGTTACTGCGTTGTGTTTTGTCAAAGCTGTCTCTGCCGGTCGCTTCTGAGAGAGCTCTAATATCAAAACAGAATACACAACAATTCTGAAGGCTGTTTACATTTGAATGGACTTTTGTTTCAGTTCATATTCAAAGTCACTGAAGAGCTGATTTACATTTCCATAATGGACTGCACTTAAGTTGTCATATCAGCTGTTCATGACTGAAGATTAAAGTAAAATACTGAGCCCTATGCTAGCTAATGACAGATAAATGGCTCAAAGGTCCAGATTGATTTTAAAAACATGGCAATGTCTCTTCATACCGGAGAAGGGAAATTATGACGCATCACCTGATGAGCCACGATCACTGACATCACTGTTGTAGAGTGATTTAGCAGACGGCCTCCATGTAATGGCCCTGCCGCAGCAAAATGAATGATGAAATAATTAAGTTGTCTCGGTTGGAAAATACTTCAAGAGTAAATGCCTTTGCATTACTGTGTAAAGACACGCCATTGGTCTTAAATCAGCCTGGGGAAGGAGAAGGAGGAGGAGGAGGAGGAAGAGGAACACTTTTCACATCAGACAGCAGAGAGTAGTGTGTTTGATTTCTACCCTCAGTTTTTATAACACATTTGACTTCATGTTCTTGTTGTTTATCTGTTCAATGCTCTGATGTTTGACACAGTCTGTGTGGAACTAAAATGCTTCGACTAGACAACGTAATCAAACAGACAAAAAAGTGGGTTTTATATTGTGTTGATAGACAGACAGACACACAGACAGACAGATGGATAGATAGACAGACAGAAAGATGGATAGACAGACAGATAGACAGACAGACAGATAGACAGACAGACAGATGGATAGATATACAGAACGACGGATAGATAGATAGATAGATAGACCGACAGACAGACAGACAGACCGACAGATAGACAGACAGCGAGACAAACAGATTGATAGACAGACAGATAGACAGACAGCGAGACAAACAGATTGATAGACAGACAGACAGAAAGACAGACAAACAGACAGATAGACAGACAGCGAGACAAACAGATTGATAGACAGACAGATGGATAGATAGACAGATAGATAGATAGATAAACAGACAGACAGACAGACAAACAGACAGATAGACAGACAGAAAGACAGACACAGATATGATAGATAGACAGACAGATAGAAAGATAGACAGACAGATAGAAAGATAGACAGACAGACGGATGGATAGACAGACGGATGGATAGACAGACGGATGGATAGACAGACAGATAGACAGAGAGATAGCTGCTTTAGCATCACGTGACGCAAGTGGTGTGATGGACGAAGGAGATCCGCTGTGACAGTTGGAATAAAGATTTCACTGACACCCCGTCAAGTCTACAAATCGGAGAACAACTTTTCACAGCCCTCGGGGAACATGGTGCTGGCTTCACTACATTTTCAGGGTTTTGTTGATGTTGTTACAGCACCAGATTTTTCAACTTTTCAGCTTTTTCCTTTTTCTTTGTTACTAGCACAGTGTACAGCCACATCTTATATTTCCAACAGTACGTGTATTGGCACAGAAAAGCAACATTTTATCGTAGTGTGCAATGCTGTTTTGACATTGCATTCAGTGTTAGTCTATATGAAATAGTCGCCCCCTGGTGGTTGAGTAAAAACTGTTAAATCATGAAAAACCGTTGGGTGGCTGCCCTTGTTACACTATAGTAACTGTATTGAATTTTATGATAAACTACACACTTTCAGCTCTTCCACCTGAGAGTCTAAAACCATCAAACCACATTTGAATAGTAACTCATGTAATAACACACACCCAGAGACAATCTTTCTGCCACACAAATTATCATCTACATAAGAGAGGACTGTCCAGAAAAAAAACAAGTGCAAAATTCCTCATGTCTGTCTAACATCATCTTAGCAGCACAAATGGCCAAAGATAACTGTGAAGGCTCAACTTTGACGATTCTGGAACAGTCACTTAGCAGTGAAAAAAAAAATGTTTACGAACTTTAATCAAATCCCAAAGGTGAAAAATTTAGATCACAGCATGGTCGAGCACATAAATTAAAAAAAAAAAAAAAACAATGAAAAAAAGAAAGAATTAGAAGCAGATGAAAGTCTGATAAAAGAAACAGATTTGAAACGGAACAGCAACTTCATTAGGAATGACAATTATTTAGAAATTAAACCATTCTCTGTGTAAGATTTACGAAGCCCTTTGAAGTCAGACTCTTGAATGACAGAATACTCATGACGTCTATTTATATTAAAAGTGTGACATAAACATGTGTTGATAGCCAGAGGCTGGACTTTGCCCCATAACCCTGATGTGTTCCACCTCGACTGGAGGCATGAACACCACCACCAGCTGCTCACTGTGGTTTCTCCTACACTACAGTGTCTCATTGTCTTGGTGGGTAGTTTATTCAACTAGATCAACAATCAGTTTGAACAGAAGCAAGGCTTATAACAACAATTTTACGACGTAGGCAAGTTATTAAAACACTGAGACGAGTCATGTTGTCTCTCTTCTCACAGTGAATAGATGGCATTTACACCTCATCAGGTCACGATGATACACTTTGGAGCAGATGTCATCCGTATCTTTAATAACTATGTTGTTTAATCCAGTTAGTTTTAATTTACTTAGTATTAAACTGTGGCCCGTTTAGTTGAACACAACCCTGATAGGAATTGGAGAAAGACACAAATGAAGATCTTCAACAGCTCCAAGTGTCTCTTTTGTTTAGTTTTTAATAGACATTTTCTGCCACCTAGTGGTATTATTTAAATATTTAATTGCCCTGCCAGTCCCACTGACAAGTAATCAGTAAATAAATCATAATTTTCAGACCAATTAAGCAGAATTGGACGACCTAAACTGCCACAGCAACAGGTTTATCAAAACGACATAATTTTTGAACCAATCAGTAACAGTGAGGAAGCAGCTGTTTGTATTATCAACTGGCTGCCCCCCCCCCCTCCCCTCCTCCAACTACACTACATGGGAAGTGTGAATGAGATGGAAGCAGTGTGGGCTCAGACAGGGCCACACAGTCTCAGCGGGGCGTCTGCTCTGCCTCCAAACAACAAGCAGCCGACAGCAATCATCCAGGCGACACGTTCCCCCCTTAAATAAGAGTAATGTGAAGCATTAAAGGATTCGTGCTCTTCTCTAATGTGAGCCTCATTTCAGACAAAGTGACACGAGGATGCAGATACAACTCCACTCCCAAACACCACCACCGTACTCAAGAAATCATGCCTATTGCATTGATCGATTATGAGAACTGCTGCACTTTTTCCGACGCCTGAACAAATGTGCAGACAGTGGCAATAACTGGTCATTTGGAAAGATTTGACCAGGAGAAGTGAGAGAGATGTCCACGTGTCCCTAAAGTTCCTGGTACAGATGTCTGCAGGCTAAGATACTGTCTCCAGTTCCAGGTACTAATTTCTGCCATATAATTATGCATCTTTGCTATAAGAGCTAACACACGCCACAGACACAAGGTGAGAAGTTAAACCTGTGGAGGTTAGCAGGAACCAGGTGCTATTTTACACATGAAGCTGTTAATTCTGTCAGCGTATTGAATATAGGAGTCTTTAACAACACGTTTAAAACATGTATCACACCCAGGGAGCAGGCCAACGCTTTCGGTGCAAAGTCTCTCCCTGCTGTTAATTCACATTTGGACAGTTTATACAGTGGAAACAGCAGACTGTGGACGTCGTCGTCGTCGTCATCGTGCAGATATACAGACGTAGAGTTTCACATAAACCAAGTTCAACCAGTTATTCACACTGTGACCTTCAGGTCGACACATCTTTGTAAATGTAATTGGTAACAAAAAGGCCTCAAATGTTTATTGATGAAATATGTGTAAAGTTCTTTTAAACTAATAGACCTGTATGTATTTTTGAGTACAATTCATCTGCTGTGTTTATATGCTAAACAAGATCAATCACCATGAAATATATGGCAACGTGAAGATAATTACACCAAATGATGAAATAATCTCATTAGAAGCTAAAGATCTCCCGAGAATCCTTGAGAACGATCAGAACTACTGCTGTGTTCTTAACTGAGAAAATGAATATTAATTATCCATAATGAAGAGTAGCAGAAGTAAATAAACCGTGTGTGTGTGTGTGTGTGACTGCAGAAGAAAAGACAGAGTTTGTTCCCTTTAATGCAAAGTAGAAACATTCACCTGGATAAACTGCATAATGATGGCTGGGAGTGAGAAGTGTGTGATTGACGCTCGTCTATAAATAATTCCAGCTTCCAATCAAAGCTGTCAGGCTGTCACCTCTGTAGTAGGCGTGCAGTGATTAACTCTGCAGGCGCACACACACACACACACAGAGGCTGGATTTGGATTTCACCAACGCTGGAACCTCCAACTGAGCAGATGTGTTTTTGGTGACATGAATGGAACCACCGTTCTGCTCAAGTTCTTCTTCTTCTTCCTCACACACACCACGTTGACCTGATTTGGATTCAGCTAACACATTCTAATGTGTGTGTGTGCGTATTTTAATTGCCAACAAATCCCCCTGACTAAAGGTAAACATTTTAACAGCTGTGAAGAAATCCAAGTCCAAACAGAGTCATCACTCGTCAGAGACACGACGCACGTCGTGAGTCACACTGAAGTTTGGTTCTTATCATAAACTGAACTGCAGACGTGATAAGGCGGCGAGATATCTGTGTGTGTGTGTGTGTCGTCCACACACAGCTAAACTTGTGGGGACATGTTTCTTTCTTTTAGGAAAATACAATTGCTTTGGGAACATTTTTTGCAGGCACTTAGTGGAAGGTTATTTAGAACTTAGATTAGAGTTAGATTAAAGTTAGATTAAAGTTAGATTAAGATTAAGCATGTATTTGTAATCATTTGTTAAGGTTGGTAATAGAGGTTAGGGAATACATTATGTCTATGTTAGACAGGGGCAGTGGTGGCTTAGTGGTTAAGGAAGAGGATCCGGTCCGGAGGGTCCTCTGAGCAAGGCACCGTCTCCACACACTGCTCCACGGAGGCTTAAAGCTGCCAATGACCAGTAGTTCACTTTCACTTTCACATTATATATGTGCTTACAATACACTAAAACTAGAGTGTGAGTGTATGTGTGTGTGTGTGTGTGTGTGTAGTATTTACCTCAAGGCAAGACATTGATGTAGGTTTGACGTAGCAGTGACTGAAACAAAGATGAAACAACAGGATGAGGCTTTAATTTTACAAAAACCACACAATTTCAACAAACATCTCTTCACATAAATAAAATAAAGTTCACATAAATATCTATAATATAAATACAAACCACACAATTTCAACAAACATCTCTATAAGTTCACATAAACATCTATAATATAAATACCTTGTACTAAGTGAATAAATTGAAAAGGAAAAAAAAGGATCAAATCAAAATCAATTCCACAAACTTAGAGTTTAAACCAGTTCAGCTTTGGAATATTAACCAATTTCCCTTAAATCGGCTGAAAAGTATTTTTTAATTACTGTAAATAATTTACCGTTGCTCATTTATGTGTCAGTGACAGGATAATTAAATACTCGTCCAATGGGTGACAGCAGTTGGCTATAAAAAAACAAAAAAATGTTGAAGAAGATCTCTGTCTTTCTTCAATTCCTGCAAGTATCAGTGTTGTAGTCAACTAAACAGGCCCAGGTTTCACAATGATTAATGACTGTAGCTATCGTCGCTATATTTCATTACATTAACTTTGTCTTTTTATCCAACCATGTGAGATTTTTCAATTTCATTCAATTTCAACAATAATGAGTTGTACATGTTGCTGCAAACATTCTTATATTTACAAAATAAAACCTGCTGATACTGAACAGCTTATAAAAAAGGAAGTGGTTTCGACAAAATAAGAGGTTTTTCAAAAGAAACAGGAAAGACCGAAGACACAACAGTCTGTGGTTTGAAATCTAAAAGAGGAAGCAGGTTTATCACAGCATCAATTTGATCTTTGCTTATATCAGCGACATATCTATATATATATATAATAATAATTGAAGAATTAAACACACAAAATCAGAAATCAGTGAGTTACTGAACAAGGAAAATTAATTAAAAAAATTAAGTATTTGATAAAAAGCTACACGGGCCTCATTCGCAGACACAAACGCTATTTTATCTGCACCAACATCAGAGTTTGTCTGATATAAGACAGTCGGCAGCATGAGTCAGCCACTCTAGTGACTCTTAAAACAGAAAAACCTGCTGATGAAAACCAGCAAATTTGACAACCGTGTAGTCGTGACAACGTTTCACGACGACTCACTCATATTTTCCACGTCTCCTTGACGAGCTCGTCAGCGCTGCCCTGAAACCCTCAAACTCTTGATGGGTTTTACTCTGGTTTACCACTGTCTCAATTTTTTTTTCCTGCGCCTCCAGGATGGTTTTTGACAGTTTCAGCCCCCAGTGCAGCACTGCTCTGAAATGTGGGACAGTTTTTTGTGTGAAGCAATCTATCACTTCTCGTAATGACAGCTTTTCTTTTCTTTTTTGTGAGCTGTTCAGTACATTTGGTCTGACAACTTCAAAGAAGTTTCTTTAAAAAGAGAAAGACATTTTCTTCAAGAAATTACATCATTTTTAAAAAAAATCTAGAGGACATTTTGAGAGCATTCAGTGAACACAACTGCTTCTAACTAGCTGAGCCAGTAGCCCAGGACACACGTAAAGAAAACGAGGTCATCAGGGAAGTAATTAGTGAAATATTTGTCTTTTTCCTGCAACTATAATTTGCGTCTGGAGTGGAGAAGGTCTTTTTGAAGAGCCTTAGTGACGACACTCTGAGAACATAATAATAATCACTCTGATTAGCTTCATTAACACGAGTGCATTAGCAAGGTCAGCCAAGTCAGTTGAATGATAGAACAAGCAAACAGCGCTCCTCAAAGCAAATATACACAGTGCTGTTGGTGTGTGTGTGTGTTTGTCGTGTGTGAGATGTTCAAAATAACAAAAACAATGTTTTATGTTAAACAGGATTCTGTGCAGAGGCTGTTTACATGCACATATACTGCTGTTGACGTAGCTGATAGTTAGCAAGTTGGTCTGGGGTATAAGTCACTCCAGTGCCCTCTAGTGGCTTTCAGTGTGAAATTGTCAAAACTTGTGAAATTGTAAAACATGTAAAATTATTTATTTTAATATATAAGTCGCACCTGAGTATCAGACCCAAACCCAGTCAAAGGATGAAAAAAAAAAAGAGTGGGGTTTATAGTCCTGGAAAATACAGCACTTACAATCGTCTGTGATCTTGATCTGAAGTCAGTTTAGGACACTGATGGATATTCCTACAACATGAGCATATGTTGGCTCACAGCCAACCTCGTGACTTTGTTTACTACTACTACCTTTAGGTTTATATGTTTTTATATGTATTAGAAAAGCCCTGTTTCATTTCGACTAACACAATAAGCCCGTCTCCTCTAATCTTGTGCGTACGCAGGGTCTCACGCAGATCCTTCTGTGGTCAAACACCTCTCCAGTCCAGGCCAGAACAGTCTGTAATGATTAACCCTCTCAGGAGTGGTGTTCTTCTCTTACATTCAACAATGACGGCAATAAAGTCAACTTCCAAGGCATCTTGGGATGCTTGCAGTGACGCACGGCATACAGAACATGGGCTTGTTAAGCTGATAAGACCAGCACAGAGGCTGAGCAACATTTAAGAGACCTAATACAAAACACATGATTCATACCACGCCTATTCCACACTCACACACACTCACACACACTCACTCACACACACACAGGGGCACACACTTGCCTCTGTGTGCTGAGTAGACAGACTTTCCTATTCTTTCACTAATCACAAAAATCACATGCATTTCCAATCAGATGCATTTGGACTTAAAAACTCAGCTCCGGGAAACTACATAATAGAAAAATACTGAATAATGATGATGGTGAGAAAGTGCTCATTAGTTCTAACCTCATAAAATTAAAAACTGACCTTTCACTGAGGTCAACTGCAGTTCAAACTACTAATACTCATCACTGTTTGAGAGAATACATTCAGTGGTTAAATGTTGTGATGTAAAATCATATTGTAAATTTTGGGTAAACAGTGAAGAAAAATCGTTATTTTCCAGATTTGTGCCAGTAATGTTGAACATGAAACAATGAAAAGTACATTTTATTTTCTCCATACAGTTTACACTGGAATAATTTTGTTTTCTCTCAGAAGCTAAATCAGCCTAAATCTAACATCTCTGGTTCTTGACTTCAGTCACCACAGCTAATCATAATAATAATAATAATAATGATAATAATGGTACAGATTTTAACCGTACTGCTTAACTGGAGAATAAAGAAGCAACACGTGGTCAGTTTCTGACATCCAGAGACACATTAGTAAAAGCTGTGTTCAAAGTTGAAGTAATACTGCGATCAATTTGTCTTGGAAGTCAACAGCTGGCTGCAGTACAAGAAAAACAAACAAAAAAACGCCTGGTATGATGTGATGTGTTCCAGACTCTAAGGTAATAAAACCAACAAAACACACACACACACACACACGTTGATCCTGCTTAAAATGGGGCAGAATTCATGTCAGAAATGTTTCCCATTTCAGGGCAAAATGAAAAAAAAAAAACAGTTTGTTTTTACACTGTCAAACGTTACAAAATGATAATTGAATCCTGATTGGCTGACAACTATTATTGATTTAATGAACCTGTTCTAAAGAAAATCCGTTGCAACACGGGGACTTTCTGTAACTGTGTTTGTGCGTATATATTAATTTTATTTAGCTGTAAACAAACAGGAGAACGCGACCACTCTGCTCTGATAAAAGATGTCACGCAGCAGAGAAAATCTAATTCAACTTTCAAAGGACGCGGAGAGAAGTTTTATTGCATCTGGCAAGCCTTTGAAGAACAAGGTAACAACAATCTACTTCCCTGCATCACAGCTTTACTAGGCCACAGCTACATTTCCTGTAGTCTTTAAAATCAAACAACAATATTTTTATTAACTTCTGCTGCTTTTTCCAGTTTCCTTAGTTATGGTTTTCTCTAGGCTACATTTGGGTTCGGTTAATGATGAGAATAGAAAAATGTCTTTGCAGAGAGTCAAGGAGTCAGCAAGGAGACAATTTATCAGAGGTGCATTAAATATTCTGGACATCGGCACCACATCAGGAATGTAGGAGCAGAAATTCTCTTTGAGTAATTTGTCAATGTCAGACATTCAACACGATTTGCACATTGTTTTGGTCGTTTTGGTCCATGCTTTTAACAGCAAGAAGTAAAACATTCACCAGTTCAGTTTCACATTCAGTCTATGTTTAGTCTTCGAAAAGTCTTCAAAATATCATTCAAACCGACACATCACAGTCACGTCCTCCCACTGAAGGTCTTCTACTTTATATACAAGTGCTATGAACCAACATGCTCTACGCAGAACGATAAAGTAAGAAACTATACGTGTCTTACTTTATGTCGATTCCTCTTTCACAACAGCAGTGTCTTCAACACCAACATCAAAGTTGTGGAACGACAATAGTAGTTTCCTCAAGGCAAAGTGAAAACAGGAAAAGATCAACAGCCAAAATTAGCAGCAAAGGAAATGGGCCAAATACTGTAAAGTCACTGAGCTGAAGACAAGACCTGTGCCATAACTAAGGTGTGTCAAACCCCTGGTCGGCAGGCCCGTAATGGGCCGCTGTGAAAGAATTAATAATCAACTAAATTTAAAGACTAACCCTAACCTGGAAACGTCTTCTTTGAGAAAATTTCGCATCCAGTTGCCTAATGGAACTCTTCACCCTAGATCATCTGGACCTTTTTCTAAGTAATGCATCTTTCAGACTCAGATACTAACTACAAGATATTTTATTCTGAAATTTGACTGATCTATTATGATCCTATAATAAACCGGTTGACTAGGATTTAAACTCCACACTGGGTCAACATAGAGTTTCAATTCATTCCAAGTCTTTAGGCTGTGAGGAAAACCCAGACTGGGTGTCAGGGACCTGAGACGCAAAACGTAAAGTTCACACAGAGAGGATGTCAGTCAAACCAGGATTAGAGCTGCTGTGACGCCACAACGTACGACCATGCACCCGAGTTAGTTGACAAGATCAGTAAATGTTAGCAATTCCAACAGCCTCAGATGGTGCTGGGCGATAAGGGGAGCGTTTTCGCTGAGCTGCGGCAGAACGCTGCCATGAGCGGGGGGGGGGGGGGGGGAGGGGAGAGAGAGAGACAGTCTTTCACTGTGACATGACAACAATGAGAGACGACAACCAGCACTTTCTGTGACCTCGTCAATTTGAGGGGAAAACTTTATACTTCTCAGTAGATCAACGGAAGAAACTCCATCTGACAAAAAAAAAAACACCAAATACGGCAAACAAGAGAAATGATGCTGGATTAGGTGAGATCATATCTGAGCAAACTTTTATACTCAGAGGAAATGAAAGGGATTATCCAAGAGAGTGTGTGTGTCTGTGTGTGTGTGACTGTGTGTGAGCTAACAGTGAGAGAACAAAGGAAGCAGATAAGGAGGAAGAACGAAGATAGAGGCGTGAGGAGGGAACACTTTAATGTTCCGACGTTGCTCTCTTCACGGTGCTACTGGATTATTCTAACAGAAACAACACCACTGTCTACTTTACATGCATTTTAATTTCCCTCTAGGGGAAAACTAGAGACAGTTTGTCCACAGCTCAGTCATCTTAGGACAAATGCTATCAAGGATAATAAATAAATATTACCATAAGGCAGGTCTGTGTGGGAGTGTCTCCGTGCTCCTCTGACTATCATTTATTCAGATCCTCAGTGATGTTGCTGGGAATTCTTTTTTTTTTTTGTCTTAAATTAAAAAAATATATAAATATTTTTGAAAACCCTTGCCTTTAACATTATAACATTATTTCTTTTCACATATTTAACACATACCGTCACTGAAAATACTTTCTTCCATGCATCATCAGTATTACCAACATGAAGTACAGCACCACAGACCACAGCTTTGTTCAGTTAAGACAAAAGGGGGTTTCCTCATTTTTTTAAACTACATTTTTTTTAAAAAACACCAGAGGAAACCCATGATACGCATGCCATCGTTTGAGAACCCCCAGCCTAAGGCATTACCACCCGGACGTTTCTCGTGAAACCACTCGTTTGACATGTGTCAGCTTTTCTGGCAACAAAATGTTTGGTAAATAAAACGAATTTCTGTTTGTACAATAGATTTGAGGTGTGGACGTGTTTAAAAAAAAAAAAACAATTCTAGAAACTTCGTCATTAAGTTTCGCCTGTCCAAATAAACATGATTTTTTTTTTATCCTCTTTCACTCACCTCAGCTGCCGCCGTTTTCTCCCGCTGTTTGGGTTTTTACCGCAGACTCCCGCTCGTCTGTCGGACCGTTCTGTCGCTGTGTTTATAAACGTCAGGTGTTGCTCTTATCAATTCCATTTTATTGCCGCAACTTGTTCGAGTCATTAGACAGACTTCAAACTCTGCAACATGCATGGCGGCGTGACCTGCCGTCAGCGTGACGTCAGCAGTCGTCTCACGTGACGGGAAATGTGGCGGTGGAGTGTAAACAAGTTTACTACAGCGGCCACGAGGTCTGCTGAGGCAGCGTTTATTTAGTCAATACACACACGCACACACACGCGGTGATTTCGATCTATTTCTTTTCTTGAAAAGCAGATTTAAAAAAAAATCCTAAGTATAAAGACAACAGTGTTTTCATCCATTCTCCTCAATAACAACAATTGGAACGAATAAAAGTTTTATTGAACTTCCACAAACAGACGACCAGGCATCTGCAAACGATCTAAATTCCAACAAAGCTGCTCACAAAATCACCATGGAATGCTGGGTTATTTTCACTTTAATCAAAAATCCATGAAGTAGCAAACAGCCATTGATCTGACTTATTTCTTTCTTGTTATTATGAAACTAATCATCTTTTTTTTTCTCAGTAAATTGGGTAAATGATTATCTATTAAAAAATGTTTGATACATTTCTGGGGTTTTTTTTTCTGGTCCAACATTTAGCTATTTTTGCCCAATTTTTAGGTAATATGTAGCTAAATAGTTAGTCTTTGCATCTATAACTGTCACAAGTACTTCAGTGTTTACTACTGTAGGACTGATCGATATCATTTGGGTTACATTTGACCTCAAACAACAAAAGGTTAAGTATACACATCTCACTGAAAAAAAAAGTGAAAAAGTGTTTTGTCTAAATAGTCTATCTAAATTAAAATCATTTAGATGAAAATGATACGTAACATTTCCACCAGTTTTGTTCAATCTGTCACCAAATGATTGCATCTAAAATGGTCTAAAAACCAACAATGCTCCAAAAAAAAAAAAA
>NC_024308.1:4511546-4513012 GCF_000523025.1 Cynoglossus semilaevis
CCAAAAAAAAAAAAAAAACTTTTCTACCAACCTTGACCTCGGTGTGGTTTTACTCTCACTGTGTTGGGTGATTTGAGTCATTGTAAAATCAGGTCCTTACATGAGAGGTCAGTCAAACCGTCACAAGTCATTTGCGTAGGTTCACAGTCATTAGACAAATCAACCTTTGTTAACTTACGTCAATTCTTGCCATATATACGTCTCTGTGATGTTTCTACTGGCAGTAAAAAAAAGTGTCACAATAGTTGAAGTTACCCAGAAGTCCACAGTCCTTTAGCTTAAAACTGACACACACACACACACGTAAGTGGCTCTGACCTTCTTTGGTAAACCTCATCATCAAACCCAGACAAGAGCTTTCTTTATCTGGAGGGTGGAGTTTATCTGTGTGGAGGAGTCAGATCTGAGTGTTTATTTGAATCTACACTGATATTTAAGGGTTTTTCTTTTCCTTTTCTTGTGTTCATTTAGACCCAAAGTTGCTGCTGGTCGGTCAAAAATCCTCTCTTTTTGACAACTGCTCTATTTGGAGTACCTGGCAAAAGGTGACTCCTCGTCGACCTTGTCCTGGAAGGAGACATGAAGAAGAAAAGAGGAGAGTTTTTAATTATGACCTGGAACAGAAAGTTAACATCGTTATTATCATAACTTTACAGCCGAGTGTTGCCACTCTCTCTCCAAGATAGGAAAACCCCCAACTCAGAGTCGGCTCCTCGTTGCTGCTGAATATCATGTGGAGATAAAAATCCAATACATCCAGAGTAGCTTGTACTATAAACCCTGTCTGACACTGAAACACCATGTGAAGCTGTGGGTAAAGACCTCCAGCCTCACAACAAACTGGATTTCATGTGAACCTACCAGAGGTCTGGTCACCACTTGTTTACATCTGCTGACACAGTGTTTTGACCCCTGATGTGTTTGTGGTGTTTAGATTCAAGCGTCCTGTGTCATCGCAGGTATATGACAACAGATGCCTATAGACGGCTGCTGACAGTAATAATAATGACTGTGATTATCTTTTATTGTGCCTTAAACAATTTGTATCTGATGTGTGTTTTTTCACACAGTGTAGCTCTGAGACTTGAGTGAACGATGACAGGAAGGATGCAGCTGGTGAATACCTGCTGACACACTGATGCTGCGATAATGACGAGCTTTCCTTTCATGACTTCTATTTCTTGTCAGCCTCCTCGTTTTTTCGTCAAAAGAAACACAACAAAAGGTTAAGTATACACATCTCACTGAAAAAAAAAAAAGTGAAAAAGTGTTTTGTCTAAATAGTCTATCTAAATTAAAATCATTTAGATGAAAATGATACGTAACATTTCCACCAGTTTTGTTCAATCTGTCACCAAATGATTGCATCTAAAATGGTCTAAAAACCAACAATGCTCCAAAAAAAAAAAAAAAAAAAAAAAAATTTTTTGCCAACCTTGCCCTCGGGGGGGTTTTACTTCCCCTTG
>NC_024308.1:4514227-4607497 GCF_000523025.1 Cynoglossus semilaevis
ATTCTCTGGTCCTTCAGTTTGTATCAAGCAACAAAATGCTCAAAGAGATGACATTAGTTCAAGTTTTCACCAAATGTTCTGTTTAAAACAAGATATCTGTTCTTTTCAGCACCGGGTAAAAGCTAAAGGCTAAAAGCTCGTATTTTAGCATGCTAACAGAGCATAGCAACCAACACTGCTTAAGTAAAACAGGGCTGATGATAGGGTGACAGTCCTGCATACCAAATACCAAGAGTACCGTCGTGACTAAAGACAAACTTCATCATTTCCATCTTTTAAAACATCAGCTCACCGAAGGCATGTCTTTCAGCTTGCCAAACTTTGACCTTGTTAGCTTGGTACACGTTATGGTGCCAACCACCAGTGCCAGGACCAGGATGATGCAGAAGATGAAGATGATGGTCACCAGGCCGGGGTCGTCCTTTAGGTCCCCTTTTTTCCCCCAATCCTGTGAGGCAACTGTGAGTGACAGAAACAACATCATCGTCAACATCTGACGAAAAGAAAATGAGACATGATGGATGAACGGTACTTCAGTATATTGACACTGAAGACAACTAAGTATTTACTGGGAGGACAGCAATGTCTATATTTGTCAGAGGGCCAGGATCTTTCTGGACAGACACATTTTTGACTCACAGAATATAAACATACAGGTAGGTTATAAATGGTGGGGATTACTGGTAGTTATTTAGGTCTACCAATAGTTGTTGTTTTTTTTTTTGTTTTTTTTTTTGCGATAATAGTGCGGACAACACAAAATTATTTCTTTGATGCTCACAATTTTGGAATTTTGGAAAGGGCCGGATTGGAAAATTAAGGCGGACCAGATTCAGCCTGCCAGTTGATAATCCAGTTGGTAGACTAATGTTACCCTGGGTCATTCATTCATTTCATTCAATTCTATTCCTTCATTTCCATTTCAGGTGACATTACAGTGCATCTGCATGTGTATCTTTTTATTTTGTTTCCACTAAGTGAAATTATTTTAGGCTCCAATTTCTTTTTTTTTCTTTTTTTTTTTTTGCTTTCCCTTGATACCTTTCAATGTTGCTGAAAAGAGCTGGAAACAATTCCAGCATTTGTCAGAAGAGGGCAGAGAACACACTGGACAGTTCACCAGCATATAAACAGATAATCCTAATGCTGTATTACTTTGGACTGTGGAGGGGGCTGCCCCCCAACCCCTTTAATTACACCTGTGATTCCACAGTAATGACCTATTTATAAAGAACAGAAAAACAAACCCTTTGGTCCCCTACTGGGGTCTGACCTGTGCCAGTTGTGTCATCAGTGGTTGTTACAGTTACTGTCGGATATGACGTTCCCGTGTTGGACTGAGACGGCATCGACTGATAGGTCGTTGTGTCGCTGGTTTCCTCAATAGATGGACGGATATCAGAACTTGAAGTTGTGGAGGGGCGAGGGGTGGTGGTGGTGGAAGACAGGGCCATGGTGGTTGTAGTGACTGTGGTGGTGTTGGAAGAGGGGGTCGTGGTTGTTGTGACATCTGTGGTGGTGCTCGTGGTGGGAGATTGGGTCGTGGTGATTGGGGCGCCTGTGGTGGCGCTGACAGGGGCTGCGGTGCTAGAGGGGTCTGTGGTCCCTGCAAAAAGAAACAAATTGAGATGATGTAACGACGGACTTCATTCATATACATATGTATATATATATATATATATACATATATATATACACATATATACACACATATCGATATAAACTCAATTTGCTGTTTTTAAAACCATTAAACCATTGTTGCCATGTCATGCTTCTGGTTTATATATATTTTATCATTTATATTTTTGGTTTCAAACACAGTAAAATCCATCCAACCCTCCGTCTCACACTGCACTGGACCGACCACCTGGAAACCACCACGGCACCATTTAAACGGCTTGTTCAAAAAACAAAAAATACGGTGTCTGACTGAGAGTGGACCGAGAAGGATCTGCTGAGCAGGACAAGCCAGTCTCCAGAATCCACTTAACACTGCACCCCCTGCAGGCCAAACACCAGAGCAGGGACATAATGACCATCGAGTTTATAAATAATGCACTCGAGCAGCACATCAGCCACGTATTGACATGTCAGAGACAGCCGGACTGTCACTTCTACTGATGAAGAAGAGTCTCTCCACCGTCAAACACGGAACAAAAGCACATGTAGAGACCGGAGACGACGGCAGGCTAATATCCAACACACGTAGAGGATCATGGGTCCTAGGAGGGGTTGTCAACACACGTAGAGGATCATGGGTCCTAGGATGGGTTGTCAAAGCTCGAAAGCTCACACATGGAGATTTGTTTCTCTCCCGTCCATTACTGTAACTCCTCCGTGGAGCAGCTGAGCCTCTTTCTCACGTCATACCTGCAACACTGGGAGGAAGCAGAGGAACTCTAGTAACCCTTGATGAGAATTCATTTCCTAATGAGATCATAAATGTCGTAGAAACATTACTTTAGCTAGTTCTTTTGGTTGTCGTCAATATTTAAAATCAGTGAATCAGATCTATTCATACTGATATACAGGGATATTTATGATTGTTTCTACTGACGTAGGAAACAGATATTCTGGAATC
Source organism: Cynoglossus semilaevis (assembly GCF_000523025.1). Classification (NCBI taxonomy): domain Eukaryota; kingdom Metazoa; phylum Chordata; class Actinopteri; order Pleuronectiformes; family Cynoglossidae; genus Cynoglossus; species Cynoglossus semilaevis. Next base: position 4,516,809 of record NC_024308.1, read on the forward strand.
TGTTTTTATGATTTATTTCTTCAATCTTTGCTGTTGTTAAATACTGTCATAACACTCTGATCATTTATTCTTTGAATTCAGAAAGCACAACACAAGAAAAAAGGGCAAAAAAAGTAATAATTATAAAAATAGATTTACCCCCTTTTCCCTCCATTCTATTCTGAATATCTGTATTATGTTTATACTGTTAAGAAAAGTAAACAGTACTGCTTTAGAGCCCTGCTCAACACTGCGTCCTAGAGGGGAGAGTGTATATCGTCACCCACTGCAGCTTTTAAAGAAAATTAAAGCAAGATTGCGAACGCATTTCAGACAGAAAACTATCTAAACACTATATTTATTCTACGAAGACATTGGTTCACGTCTTGTGTCAGATCTTTTTATTTCTTGTTATATGGATTTTTTTAGGAGGATAATTTGAAAATTAATCTAATTTAAAGCCTATTTATGTAAATTTACAATATAAAAAGAATTGTAGTTGCTGCTGAGAGACAACTGTCTGTCTGTCACTCTCTTCTATTCACCAAAGCACAAAAAGTGAAGCGAAGGCTGAGACGTTGTCCACCCTGGACAGGTCCCCAGTCCATCAGATGGTTACATACAGAGACAAATGACCATTCACACTCACATTCACACCTATGGTCAACTGAGTGAACAAGGACTTATTCCCAAACGGAGTATAAAGTGGCTACAAATAAAAAACTGCTTCAACAGAGTACAGCTATATAAAATCCCCCGTTGTGTCACTTTAAGTCTACAGTTTGAGCTTCAGGTGACAATATTGACTTTGAAGGTGTATTTAAAAATCCTTCTAAGGCGAGCAGACATCAATAAGTGGTTCACACACTGTCACTATTTAAATATTTATTTTCTTCCACATAAGCATCGATATAATTCACAAGCTTCAAATTACTTACTGAAAAAGCTACTTGCAGTGTATCAACTTAAATCATCTTTATAAAAAAGCAAAAACAACAAACTAACAATCCAACTGTGTGATGGAGATCAAATATTCAGGTCAAATATCCACTTTTTCCTTAGGGACAAATATCAGAAACAAAAGTTTTTGCAGCATATTTACCCATCCAAATATCATAATTGCAGTACTACTCAGTAATATCGCATAGGCAAACTTTTAAGCCGGCAAAAGACTTTACATCCAGGTAAGTGAAAATGTACTGTACTTACCTGTACAGACAAACAGAGACAGCAGTACAGTGAGGTACATCGGTGCCGACATGTTAGGAGAAGAAAGTCATTTGAACACTGACACAGACACATGCACAGCGCATCCTTGACCACAGGATGTGGCAGAGTGCCCTGAACCCTGGGCTGGCTCACATCAACGCCCTCAGATTGGTTAGTCAATGTTTGAACAGGGCTGTGTATTTACACAGAGCTCCAGAGAGGGCACTGTGGCTCACATTCACCGTTGACGTTACTGTCGTTACTAAGCTGTATGAAACCCTGCATTAAAAAAAAGAAGAAGTCTTTTGGTAATGTATTATAATATATGAAATAAATATATAATGTAATTATATAAATTATAAATTAATTTGATTTTATTTTTTTACAGTTGATAGAATTCCCTTGTCCCTTTTCTCTAAATAGTTTTGGTTGTTTGGTTATTTATTACATATGAGTGTATTATGCATTTATGGGCTCATTGTTTTTATAGTAGATGACTTCACGAAACAGGTTCCTTCAGAAATCAGAACTGTCGCATTTAATAAAGAGTCTATAAATGTCAACTTTCATTCACTGTCTAAAATCACAGGCACTAAGTGTAATTACACATTTATTTTAATTTTTATTACAACATATATCTTCTTCATATGGTTTTTTTTTTTTTACTTTTCATAAAATCCAAACAGGATATACACATGGAATGTGTAAGGATGATAATTACACCAGGACACTGTCTGACGGCAGCACGTCATGACTCATCCTCCGACAGATTATGGCACATCATTTCAGTATTTACGTACGTAATAATAAACTGCAGTTTTCTTCAACAGTCTCACACCAGTAACCCCTCATTTAAATGCACATTTTAAAACAAGGCCATAATATTAAATACAAATAATAAAAGAAACACTTAAATCATCGCGTACAGTTCTCTCCTTGAAAATAGATTTGTTTTTCTAACGTGTGGCTACATTTCAGTTGTTTTGCAAAACTTTGAATTCTGCATCAAAATAATCACTGTGACATTTTCAAGTCAGCACCAACATCAGAAGGTCACGTTACCAGCAGCTAGGACACAGTCATATATGTGCAGAGCAATTATTAAAAGAACACACCTGCTCATAAGAATAAACATCCAGCCGACCAATCACGTAGCAGCGGTGTGACGCGTGAGCGTCAGCTATTGTCCACAACACAATGAGAGCAGATAATGTTCTTAATGATGGGGTTTGTTTGTCGTCAGACTGGTCGACTCCACACAGTAAATACAACAACTAAACACGCAAACTGACCGGCAGTTTGTTTTCCACGATGACGTAGTTGACCGAGGAACAACGGTTGGTCTGAAAGGAAGGGTTCTCCCAGTGAGAACAGTTAAAGGGCAGAGAGGGTCTAAAATCCTTAATGAGAGAGAATTTAAAATGATCACAGTAAAGAAACCTGGATTTGGGATTAACAAATAAACAAAACAAAAAAACAAGGGCAAAACACAGATACTACTACCTATATTGGGCCTAATACTTCATTCCTGAAAATGTGTACTTTTTCCTACTGCAGTTAGGTGTCTAATTGCACTCGTGGGTAGTGTATCTCAGTAAGACAACGACGGCAGCAGTTTGGAGCAGTTTTTAACATCAGGTGCACTGACTGGAGCAACATTTACTGACAGATTTGTTCTGTTAACATCAGGTGCACTGACTGGAGCAAGATTTACTGACAGATTTGTTCACGATACGAGCAATTTATGGGAACACCTTAAAACACACTTTAGAGCTGATGAGGAGGTTTTATCTCGACATGTCACTTTTATGTTGTGACTTATTAAATAAACATTGTGTTTATTTGTTTATTGGGATGTTGAAATATTGCTTTTTTGTTTACTGGAAAGCAGGAGAGCTGCTCACTTTCTGGTCAGTTGGCTGTTTTTAATTATGCAAAAGGTTTAATTGTAGATGGTATTGGGACAAACTTAGTTAAAGGTGCTATTAGATTTGTATGAATGCAAGCCTGAGAGAGAACTCAGACTTTCTTTTTTATAATGTTAACAAATAATTCATCATCACAGAAATAAATAAGATCAATGAGCACGTTCTTAAATAAAAATGTTCTGGACCTGAACATTCTATTTTACATTTAGTGCACAATAATGTTTTGTGCACAAAACTAAAGGTGACGGAACCTTACTGATGAATTTAACTAAAAATGCTGGAGTTTTGAGTTTCCCACTACAACCACTTTTGAAATGTGGAATCTCAGTGCAGTGGTTTGTGGCAGTGTCACAGCCACTCTTCCCTGAATGATCCTTTCAATAAGCAAATGATTCAAACGTCCAAAAACAAGAAAGTCCCTCCAACCATCTCTGAATCTCTTCTCTGAGTCCAACCACACATGAAGTGTTGGAGGAGAATAACAAGGGCAGGAATCCACAACAGTCTACAATAGTATAAAAAATATGAACCATGTTCTTTTGCCTTGAGTGAATGAGTGGGAAGCAGAACCTCGGTCTCTATGTCTCATCCTTCAGAGGGTTGGATACTTCCTGTTGATCGTGTGCAGCAGAACTGCTGTCTGGCACCTGGTGAGTGTGTGGTTTATCATCCTGTCAAAAAAATTGACAGAATACACATTAAAGTTTAATTATCAATATCTTTGTCTCAGTGGAAATAACATTACATTTTTACAGCCATGAAAATAATAATTTAATCTTTGTGATGTTTCATTTTAAAACATTTTTCTCTAAACTATGGCTGTGTATTCCATAGGACTTAAAAACTCATGCATTAATAGCAGATGATGGCAAAAAATTGTGTGTTTTTGAGCCACAATCCAACATTACTAAACATCACTAAAAGAAAATATTTTTCTTATAAGCCATGATGAAAAAAAAAAATCAAAAAAGTCTCTCTGTGTTATAAAATTCAGGATTTCTGTTTTGTCTTTGTCTCGACTTACTCTGTGTTTGAGGTAGGAGAGGTAGGCGTCCCAGCCTAACGTGACCACGTTGATGTACAGGACGCGGTATTTGGGTGAGACGGAGTAGAAGTTTATCAGCTGAGCTGCTGGCCAAACACACCAGTCCATCTACAGATGAGACAAAACAACTAGGTGTGAGTTTACACAGAACAAACACAACAACATCTGACGCACATTTTCCAAAGGCTGAAAAACATTCGCTTGGAGGCTAAGTGGTGAAACAAGTTGCGACCAGTTTTAAGTAAACAATTTTTTGAGTGGATGTAATATAAGATTAAAACAACGGCTTTAAAAATGGTGATAATGATATAATTTCACCCTCCCAGTCAATCTGGGGTCTTTTTGTGGTTTATGCATGAAATTAAGTTACAAATAAAACGTTACAGTGTTGATGGAGGTGTGCAGCTACTGTATGTACGTTGATAAGTTACCTTAGCCAACATAACATTGTGTCTGCTGTTCCTGGTGTCTCTCCTTGACAGACCAATTGCATGTCAAAGATCAAACTCCCTTCTTAAAAGTATTTTACAGGACTTTTCCAGAAAATTTGTAGCAGCTACAGCACAACAGACATATCATCTAATCATACATTAAAAGCTAGAGTGTCAACAGACATGCATCAGCACAACTTCAAATTTGTTTGCCTTCACCCACGATGCCGGAAGAAGCAGGGAGGTGAAATAATTTTCCATGACAATAAAAGTGTTCTCAGGGAAAATCAGTTATAGCTTGTTACATACTTAGATTTTTAAAAACAGTTGAACATATAGGTGTACTAGCCAAGCCATTAAAATTATGTTAACAGCTCCCTCTGCAGGACATGTTTATATTTGAAACAAACAAAGATTTCACTTCTCATCTCCAATAAAGAGCAAAGATGAACCGATTGTGCAACAGTTGATTTGTGTTCAGCTCTGATAGTGTGAGGATCACTTGCCTTGTAAAATTCCCAGAACTTGCCTTTGAAGTCCTCCCATCCTTCTGATAAAGTGTGTCCCTCAGTGAGATTTATTCCTGCAGTGAGAAGGTTATCTGTCAAAGTGCGTCAGCATCACATGCTGCCAAAACCATTTTAAGATAAGGAACGACAAGGAGTAAAAGGAGTGTGGAGCATTAAAATAATCACTTTTTTTTTAAATCAGTGACAACCTTTGAACATAACTAACAATGTCGTCCACAATTGATTGTGAAACACCTGTCTGACAAAACATCTGTTTAATTACATACATTTGACACTTTGAGTAAATACATAAAAATCATCCCAACACTTAGAAAAACATCAACATTTCTCACCTAAGAAATACCACATGCCAATTGTTGGTGAGGCCACCAATTGGTCCACGAGAACCTTTTTGCCAACCACACGGAGGGCATTGCCAGGGAAGGCTCTGTCTAGCCAGGAGTACCAGTAATGCAGTAGTGGACCCATGGAGCAGCCAACAACAAACATGCAACCTGCAGAGGTGAAATAAATCTTTTTAAAAAACAATGTCAACACAAATTGTTTTTAAACACCAGATCCTTCTGGTGTTGCTTGAAAAAAAAACAATGAATATTTCTAACAAGTATAATACCTGTCCTCCTCCAGTCTCTGATTCTATCGGTGTCTTTGCGGATCTCTAGGCTCTGCTGCAGGCAGTCTCCAAGTGCCAGCATGCCTCCAGAACTGACGACGTTTGTGACCAAGAGGTACCGGCCCTGAAAAAACGGCCGCCAAAAGAACCGCACCCGAACCAAGAACTCTTTACTCGCCTGAGGAAACATGGTGTTTGAACTGCGGAGACATTGAAGTCAGCCACAAGACAAGAGAGGTTTGTGTCACTTTCTGTATGAAACAAACAGCAACTTAAAAAAAGAAATGGTGTTTCCTCCATTATGTGAAAGACAATTCTAAAAAGGTAAATTGTGTAACAAAAAAAATGTTTTATGCCGAAATTAAATTAAACAATAAACAATTTCGACCACTCCCCTGTAATTATTACATTTTTTATATTTGAAAAAAAAGTTAAAATGTATTGGACAATGGCTTCTGAAACGAATTAATACAACTTTAAAGATGTTCATATCTTTGTGTTCTTGTTATGGGACTTAAACTTGCTAAATTATACACACTTTTTAAAAACGGTCTTTATTGTCATGGTTGTTAATCAGTAACTAACATAACTATTCCAGTGAATCAGTAACGACCGTAACTATTACTGATATATCCACAATATTACATGTAGCGTAGTTGGAAATAGACAATATACAGTTAATATAAACACGGTCAGAATATAAAAGCGAAAGAGCAGCATTTAACTTGTAGGTTCACAAAAAAGAAATGATCTTGATTTGACTACATAAACCAAACGTGAAAGGTAACAGAGAAACTTATCCACGAAGCTACTTCACCTCATCTGACATTAGCAGCTGTTAGCATTTAAATTAACTTCTATTTGCTTTAACTGTCAATTCGATTACAATGTAATAATTTTACCTGAGAGGCAACACGTATGGCCAGCCTGTTCTATTTTTTTTTACAGAATTTAGTTTATTTTCAATGTTTTTCAGATGTATGAACGTCACATGTCACATACCGGCAAGCCTCAGGGGTGATGGTCGCTGTCGCTGAAGCTAATTTCACAATCGATGTGCGTTTCCGTTCACTCCCCTAAAATTAAATTTAATCCTTACTTTTAAAAAACGTCAGAGTTTTAACAGACCCTCACATTTTCAGTAGAATTCATTTGTCTATGTCTCTTCAGTGCTTCATGTACCGCACATGGTTACGCTAGAACTAAGGGCAAAACAGACTTCTCAGCAACCAGAGTGCAGACATTGGTACTGATTGACGAGCGCCTACTGGTGGTGTGGAGGGACAACGACGGTATTTGAAAATAATGTTTACGTATTTACGTATATATTTTTAATTATACCCATAATATTCAGACTCATTTGACGAGGTTCTTAAAAATAGCAGTGATGCTAAAAATAATATATGTTTTATTTGATAATTAAAACAATAGATATAAAGTAAGTTTCCATTAAGAGAAGTGTTTTTATTTGAATAAGCCTTATGTAATGTATGCTGCTACTGTATAGCAGTAATAGAAAAGTCTAAATCCAGATTGTTGTAGCACTTCCATTTATCTGCAATGAAAACTTGTGGTCTAATATTCAATATACTACTGTAGATACATTTAAATGCTGTAGTTTAAATTCATATATCTCTGTGATTATAACACAAGGACGGATGTGAGTTTGAAATGGCAGCAGTGGTTACAGATGACCTCAGGATCAATAATTCAGCCTCTCAGGCTCCTCTACTCAATAATCCATGACAGGGTGAGTATTAGAGGCGGGGTTTCTTGTACGTTCATTGATGCAGCTGCTTCGGATTCGTCCAAGACGCTGTCATTCTTTCTCCTAGAGTCCCGCCTGTCTCTCGGTCATTGGACCTCGATGTTTATCGCCCCCAGTCAAGAAAGCGTTGTTACGAATAAGCTAGAAATTTCAAAATAAACATCGTTTAGTCTCTTTTGTTACAAGAATGGATGTTTATAAAGGTTATAGTTTTAACGTTCTACAATAACTCTCAACTAATATCAAAATTGTTTGTGAGTCCTATCTCCAATAATGAATTATTTTTTAGACCGCATTTTCGAGAGCTTTTATTTTGAAATTAATTTTCGGATACTTCGCTGCAGAACATTCCAGACTTGACTGTGGCGGTGCACAATTCTGCGGGTGCTGGACGCGGTGGATAGCAGGATAGAAATCATCAAAGGTGGGACCATTCGCTTTATTTATCTTTTGCATTATTTAATATATACTCGAAAACCCTATGTTTCCATAACTACGAATTGAAAATGGTTCGTTTTGAAATATTCGTCACAATGTACATCCTAATTTTACGCTGTCAAGTGAAGCATTTCATTGGAAAGAAATTAAAATACATATTCGCTTAGAATAACGGTGGAAAACAATTGTCTCCATCAGTGTTGAATATCAATCATGTTTTCTATGTGGGTGAATTTGATTATGCTGCTGCTGCTGCTGCTGTTGGTGGTGGTTAGTGGAGCTGAGCCTTCACTCAGGGCCTGTCCTGCAGGAAAAGGCGTATCTCACCAACCCATGGTTTACATGAATAATAATAATCGACATAAATAAATGCGATTTTCTATCGGGGAAGATGTGTTTTTAATACTCCCTGAATCAACATGAAGAAAATATGGGAACTGCCATTTTGACACCATTGAGTAAATCTGACAGCTATTTGGCAATTATTTTACTGCGCTGGCCATTTTAGTAACGAATACCGTGCTTTTGAAATTCGATTATTCAATTCGATTATCCCGTTGTTCTTTTTTTTTTAAGTATAATTTTAGACACAGTCTTATTTTGTGACACAGCACTGGGCCAAATGGAGGACAGCTCCTCCTGTGATGTGGTAAAGCAGTCTTATCTTCACACTTCATCCTGCGCTGCCCTGCGATGATAAAAGATAAAAAGCTTTTGTTTTGGAAAAACTGCATTTTGAAGGTGTATGTTTGTGTGCGCATGTGTGTGGTGGGGTTGATAGCGAAATTATTAAACGATTATGGAAACGTGTGCCATTTTATTGTATGCTGTAGAAGCTGTGGTGCTGGAAATGTCAGCAAGATGTTAACTGAAGTTGAAAAGTTCCCATTTGTTCTATGTTAAAAGAGAAAGGCTTCACATTGCAACGAAGACCGTCAATAGATATTTGTGAATAGATTTATATGTTGTGACCTACTGTATGAACGTACATTCATAAGTGAAGGACGGCTTCACAGTTTGTACTTGGCTGACCCAGGCAGACTATTGCATTTTCATGTGGACGCATTCTATGCAAATTGATATAAAAAAAATGGCTGCACTCACAGTTAGTGTGATACATTAATGGATGCTGAAGAAAAGGGAAACAGTACAGAACAGAGGGATTACACTGAGTTAGGCCACTGTATGTCTCAACCTTTTTGTATTGAGCAGTATTTTTGGTCGATTCGTTAGCTGTTAGCGAGTAAGCTACTCTTGTTATTGTTTGTACACTATGTACATTTTTATTGTTTGCATGGCAAATTGGAAATGCCAGAGCCATTTTTTGTGTGCTATCATCATCATCATCATCATCATCATCATCATCATTATCATCATCATCATCATCACTGTGTATCGTATTGTCCTCTAAGTTGTCCAAAGCTAAACAACCAATCCCTGTAGCCTCACTCATCAATACACAGCTTTGATGATGCAACATGCAACATCAGCGTTAAACTGACATAGGCCAGGTCTTTTAACTATTCCAGGGGCTGTTTTTCTGCACAAATAAACATTTTCGGCGTATAAAGAGGATGATTGTATAACAGGCCGAGGGGTCAGAGGGGTCAGAGTGGTCAGAGGGCCAGGGGCTGTTTTTCTGCACAAATAAACGTTTTCGGCGTATAAAGAGGATGATTGTGTAACAGGCCAAGGGGTCAGAGGGGTCAGAGGGGTCACATAGCAGCTGTTATAATAACATTAGTTACATATTTGCAAGGAAAGGTACCTTAATTTAATGAAGGCAACTCTCGAGTGATAAATCAAGTTTATCTATATCTATCTATCTATTTATAATTCTTTATGGTGTTGTGTTTGGAGACAGGAAATGTAACAAGCTATACCAGACGCCCACAAACTATATCAAAAGAGAAGACATTTCCAGAAAATCACTGGCATTTGACTGATAATAGACTAAAATGACTAAACTGAGAAAACCAGGAAAGGAGAGATGAAAAGGAAAAATGACAATAAATAGATGTCGAGGGGAACGTTTGTTAATCGCTGTAAACTGTCGTGGTTTCACGTTGTTTAGAACAGTGGTTCCCAGTGTAGCCTCGTCCTCTGCTGACAGTGGAGTTATTACATTCTTACAGGCTTTGAGCTAAGTGTGACGCATCTGCTGAAACCCGTGCAAAAACAAGCGGTCGTCCATGTTGCCCGAGGCGAACCGCAGCAACACCGCAGCTCAAAATCTGACCACAAATATAGTATGTGATGTGACTTTGTTGAAGACATTCCTTAGAGTCTAGAGCTGATTTAATGAGCTTGAAAACTAAAACAGAGAGTGACACTTTCACTGGTATGTTTTTGAAAGTTGTGAATATGTAAAATCAGGAAACATTTATGACGTAAACACAGACAGACAATCGGGAGACTGAGCACACACTCCTCCTGAAGACTTCATTCCCTGCTTTCTGCTTACTGTTGGGGAAATGAATTGAAAAGATGCTATTTTTATCTGAAATCCTACTCATCTGCATCGTCGTACTGGAATATAGGACATGTGATTGGAGCAAAAAGAGGGAAAGATGCGGTCTAAGGCCACATGGAAGTAACATTACAACATAAGAAGTACAAAAAGTGGAGCATCGCTTTATTAAGCTACTCATCTTAAAAATAAATAGCTCAGCTGATACATTTCCTCCAGTAATGGATTCGATTTAATTGCTCTCTTTTTAGCTGCTCCTCTCAGAGGCGACCACACAGACGTCTGCCTCCATTTTACCCCAACCTTTTTTCTGTTATATTCATTCAATCAATGTCTTTTACCACACCTCCAGGGTCCTGTTCACAACGTCCTATCAGCTCCAGTGTATTCACTACCTTCTTCATGGAGCATGTTTCTTAACCATCTCAATGTAACCTGTGTGTAAAAACGTCATCTCAGAACTGCTTGACCTCAACTGTCCCTCTAATCTGCTCATTTTCAATCCTTCCTTAATTCTGCCACCTCCTGTTTGACATCCTTCATCTCTTAATCAGTATCACTGTCTCCTGTTCATTTATTCAGCAATTATTCATTTAACCTATGTTACTGTTTTCCAAAACCGCTCCCATGTACTCAATGGCCACTCCTAAATTCCTAAAAGACCACGAAGACGAGTTCTATATCAGATATCAAAATATCATTATATAAGCTTTTATTAGAGAAGTCAATAGACCAGTACAGGAGCAGCACATGAGCCCAGGCTAGAACCAGGCTAGAACAAGACATTCTGTCCACATATTATTACACTGTCTACCATTTAAAACACTAAAATTGTTTCATATTAACACAGTAATAATATTTTATTTTACTGATTAATCTGACTAAAGACAAACAAACCTGAATACTCAAATGAACTTCAGTTGCTCAGAGCTTCCAGTCAGTTCTATTCTTTTTATGCGTATGAAAGCGCTTCTTCCCGTTGAGCTCAATTTGTGCACCTATTGTCTCGTAGTTAATTCAAGTCAATACACAATCATTATGTAATCAGCAAATGCATTTATCGTAAGAGCAATAAAATACAAAGTTGCACCTGCATGGTGCTGGAGTAAAGACAAAAAGGATGACGTGTTCTCCATCTCTGTTAGATCATCAACCTGAAACGTGTCAACTCTCATTTAAACCAAGTCTCTGAACTGAATGAGACACGACCTAAAAGTGACCTGTCAATTAGGAGGTATTGACGTGACCTTTGATTGGGTGCCAGATTATAGTATACTGGCAGATGCTACTTGACTGACAGAGCAGACGCTGTGTACAGTAGACGGTAGCTGTAGATCAATGGTGTCAAACTCTTTATTCAAACTACAAATATTGTTCATTGCTGTGTAATAAAAAAAACCCTTTAATTTCTTAGGTCAAGAAACTCTGCTGCATGGACTTTACTAAATGCTTTTAAAGCTCCTACGGGCCACACAAAACGGCTTGGGAGGCCGCATTTGGCCCCCGGGCCTTGAGTTTGACACACATGCTGTAGACAGACCGCAGAGAAGAGCGTTTAAAATCATTATGTATCACTTTAAATTATATTTTATATTTTCAGATGTCGTGTATGTACAGATGTTTAAAACCTACTAAACAATTGGGTTTAGCTTCTTCGACCGGAATACAAGAAAGAGGCCAGAATATGTGTAGAAGGAATTATTCTGCCTCTGCTGCTGAAGGCAGCTGGACTCATTCCCAGTAGTTATCAGGTGAGGGCTGAGTAAACCCTGGACAGTTCTGCAGTTCATCACAGGAGAGAGGCACAAAACAATCACAGTCATACTTAATCTAATCCTGTGTGTTTTTGGACCATGGGAGGACACTGGTGTGTTTAAAGCAAACCAATGCACTCAGAACCAATGATCCTCCTACCGTAAGGCAACAGCACTAACCACTGCTACAATTCATCTCTAAAATAATATAGATATAATATAACTTTTTCTGGGACCATTAGTTGCTGCTCGGTGTTTGGCTGATTTGGGATCAGTTGGAGATGAGCTGTGAGTCTGCAGGACGCCAGCCAGTACTGATTAAATGGATCTGACTAGCTTGCCAAAGCAGCACCACTTAACATTGGATCAATTTGGCTCCTGTACAACATCAATCTCAGTTAGGTGACATCTTTAAATGAGTCCCATTACGTCATTGTCCAGCACCGAAACTCTCAGGTCTTAGTCATGATTAAATGAATACGACAGGGCAGTCAGAAGTATTGATCATCATTACGCTGTTGAGTAAAGCCAGACAAAATATTTTTTTCTAGTTTAGTTTAATTTTTTTGCTGCACAATGCTGAGTTGCAATTTTTGTGAAATGAATCACAGCTTTTTACTCTACTCTGTGTTGACAGTGTGCATTACTCCAGCTTTGACGTTTGCTAAAATTAATAAGGAGTCACATGTTTAAGATTTGGTTCCTGGGATTTTATTATCGCCTACGCAAAATTTATTGATATTTAAGTGCAAGCACAACAACCTGGAAGTCTCAACGTAGGACTAGGAGTGATGTCACTGTTTTCATTAATGGTTTTTAGTTCATTAAAGGGCAAGAACTCGTTTAGGCAAAATGACTTTTGGCCACAGGGGGAGCTGGAGCAAATTTGACGAGAACACTAACCATCTCCCTTATTCAAGCTTCTGCAGTTCAAAGTTCAACCTAAAATAATACCAAGTACTTTCTCTATATATTACTAGTTATAATATGTTGGTGTTGTGGCCTGAATCCTTGGGGAAAGATAATTGTTTTGATAATGATTCTTTTTCTTGCCCAATCAGAATAATGTGTCATTCATTGGTGATGAAAAAAGACTGGAATGATCACGGTATAAATGCTGATAAACCGTAGAACTCGTCGTCTCAGCTCTCTGAGTTAGAGACAAACCGAAGCAGCGACATGCTGTGAACTGTGCGCCAGAGACAAACCGAAGCAGCGACATGCTGCAGCCTGGAGGCTGAACTGTGCGCAGTATAACGAGGGTTTGGTAATTGTTATCAAATGAAACGCAGTCTAAAAACTTCACCGTCAAATTAGTTGAGTCTATAAGTGAAAGATAAGACACCTCTCTGCTCCGACAACTAATCTCCGAGACACAGAAAGTCTGCTGTTATCTCACCACCGGCAGCAGACACTGAACGGCCTCTTGTGAAATCCTCTTGTGAAATCCTGCAACAAAAGCCTGGAATGTTTGACGAGACACAGACTCCCGACAGCGGCACCTAATTTTCAACCTCCTTGATTCACCGCTATTAATAACCGTCACATGCTTACGCTTCATTTTAGGATGTTCAGCCAAAACACCGCTCTCAAAGCAGCTCAACCCCGAAACGACGAAGACATTCATAAAATATACATGCGGCCATAGCACTGGTGACGACGCAGCAAAAATTATTTGCTGCAGCTGTTGTCTTTTCTTTACCAGAGAAAAAGACAAAACATTCAGCCTGTGACTCATGCTTTTTAAATTTTTTTTCTCCGAGAAAAAGACAAAACATTCAGCCTGTGCTTTTTTAAAATTTTTTCTCTAAGATTGATAATAATTGATAAGGAATACAAACTAAAACAGCTGGTATGTGTGTTTGAGTTGATGTGCTGCTTAAACAAAGTCATCAATGACAGGAGTCGGTGCCAACCTGAGTGTAGGTTTTGGTGCAGCAGTAACAGAAGTAGATACATTTTTAATAGAGCTGCTCAAAGAGGAAATCCAACACCAAACACTGGCTGTGATCAAGTGTGGCCTCGTTTTCGGTGGATCTGTTTCAGTCTGAGCAGGAGAACCAGTCAGCGATGCTGCAGCTAGATTTCTACAACTGGTTTAATAAAATATAACATATGAGGTTCTTTCACATCGTCCTATGGTTAAAGATGTAAAGAATAACATATGAGGTTCTTTCACATCGTCATGGTTAAAGATGTTAAAGATGTAAAGGTGGCCTTTCCGACTAATTGTCCGAGAATTTTAATTTTCTTAAATTTGACATTGTGTGTGTTAAGAGACGTTGACAGTGTGGATTTTTCTATAGCTTAGAGTTGGTCAACGTTCTGCGGTTCCATGTCTCCAGTTGTCTCCAGGTATTTGCAGCTAGTTCAGTTGTGCAGGTTGAGAGTTAGCCTTGAGTCACCGGATCCACGACCTCCTTTCAACACAAACCGAGAATGTGTTGAGGAAGAGTTGGAGCTTCTTCATTATTTAGCGAGCGATCTCTCTGCTTCTTGGTGTAAACTGATCTGCTGCAGCGGCGAGGAGGCTGCACACTTGTTGTGTTTGTGCTTCATTCCCCGAGAGTTCTAGTGTTCCACTGCAGTTGAGTCGAGATAATGGTCTAAATATAGAGCTGAGAGTGCTGTGAGTCGAGGCCACCAAACTTCTGGAATAATCGTGTTCCTCTTCTCCTCAGTTGTTTTGGCTTCAGCTTCCGCAGAAATGGTGGGAGTTTTCAGTCAAGTACAATTCTTCAGTGGTGGATTTATCACTTGACTGTGTCCTGCGTGGAACCTGTATTTACCAGTGTGGACGTAACTCCTCTTGGTATTGAGTTTCACTAAAACCAATCAGCATCTCAGTCTTGTGAACACAACATTTGTGGCTTACATTTAGCATTTAGCATTTGTGGCTGTGGCATAAATCCTTTCAAGGCATAAGCACACAGTAATCTGTGCCCTTCGTGACTTGCACTACTCTGATGATCACTGGGAGAAATTTTGATGATAAACTCGATGACAAACGACACAGGCTACACAAGAATAAATCTGGATCAATGTCCTGACCCACCGTCCGACTGATTACAGCTCAGTCTACAGTCGTCTGTGTACAGGTGAATAGAAAATAAAATTGCTCAAGATGTGTTTAATTTTATCAGGCAACAGCAGTGATCCTGCTCAGGTTGTGACTTGCACGTTGTTATGGAATTTCTGCCACTGAGCTGCCAGTGAAAACACAAACCAGGCCGTGCAGAACACACACAGAAGGAGAACGGACTTTGTTTACGCCCACACCTGCCGCACCACCGCTGACCACCACTAGGACACAATATACAATAACCTGATATAACAGCACATGAAGCTGACCTTAATTAGAACCAGCTACAGAATAGCAGACTCCAAACTCGGTGCTCGGCCTGTTTTAAAGACGCAGAGCTAAAAATGCAGCATTGCACAATACTTTGTTCTGCTGCATCTCCAGCTGCTTGTAACAACACGGACTATTTTCCCTCTGACATTTCTGCGCACTATTAAAATTCAAATGAATGACCTTTTCCTGGAGGAGCTTCAATTGAGTTGATAATTTATTCATGTAATTATTCTGGATATTTTAGGCATTGATTTGTTTCATTCGTGATTTGTTTTGAACACCATATTAACTGAATTCTGTCATAGTTATTGGTATTAGTGATATTAGTGTTAGTTCATCTATGATTTCACTGCCTTGAATGATATTTTGGTTTTTCTGTCTCCCTGTTATGATCCATCAGTAAACACTGCATAAACATTTTCCACTATTTTTTTTCAGTCCTGCTTTTTTGGACCAATTTATCAGTGGGCTTGACGAGGAAAAATAATTGATCAATAAAAATTTAATGGTAATGTTTCAGTATTATACAGTAGCATGAGTCATCATTCAGTGATTAATTCTAGGTATCAGAAGTTCTTGGTCTATATTTTGATTTACGATATTAACAAATACCAGTTCAGTTACAGGAAACATGACAATTTTGGGCATTCTTGCGAGAATAAAACAACTAGATTATTAACGTTACCAAAGCCGCCGTTAAATCCTTTGGCTCTCATCTCTGAAGACGTTAAACTTTAAATTAAAAAGAAGAGGAAACTCTTTTAGGTTAGATCACCACCGCCATTAAGCGTCTTGATGTCTTGATGCAGTTACAGTGTTTAATTAAAGTTTTATTATCTGTTACTAGATGGCCTCTGCAACAGCAACCTACGGGCAGAAGGAGTCTTCGGACCAAAACTTTGACTATATGTTCAAGATCCTCATTATCGGGAACAGCAGTGTGGGCAAAACCTCCTTCCTGTTCCGCTACGCTGACGATTCCTTCACACCGGCCTTCGTCAGCACGGTGGGCATCGACTTTAAGGTGAAGACCATCTACAGGAACGACAAGAGGATCAAATTACAGATCTGGGTGAGACATTTAATCAACTGACATTTAAGACTGGATGTAAAAAGTGGATGAAGATGATCCTGGAAAAACACGGAAGGTTCTTCACTGGTTTTGGAAGTGTATCTGTGCAAATGAATAAAAGGGACTGGGATATTTTATCATAAGATTTTTTTACACATGAATTCCATTGAATTCCATTCCTGTTTAGAGGAAAATAAACAATGACAGAAAAGGCGACTCTCACGTAGGTTTAGGCGAAGTGATTGGTTGTTGAAAATCTTAATAATTAGTCACATATTTCCCTGTTTATTTACAGCTCAGTGCAACAATGTCCTGTTTTTGTAAACTGCTGTTGTGAATTATAGAAGGAAGTCAAAGTCAACGACTGCAGCCCAGTATAGATCCAGTTCCAGTCCCCTGACCTCAGGAGGTGACATGATGCTTTTTGAACACAGAGCACAACAGGGTGATGATGTAAACAAGAGCAGAACGGTCCAGACGAGCAACAACAACAACAACACGTTCCTCAGGCTGAGCGGAGCAGAGCAGGAAGGAACCAGTTATTTTAAAATCATAATGCAGTCGTAATTCACACGTGTACGTGTTCCACAGGGAACAGAGGTGTGGGAGAGGGGGCTCGAAAAGAGAGAGAGAGAGTAAGAGAGTAGGGGGGGGGGGATGTCAGCTGACTCTGTTGTCAGCCTTTGCCAGTTCTTGCCTCTAGTGTTGAAGATTGATGCCGACCAATGGGAATGCAATAAACCAGCGTCCCACCCCTCCCCCATTACTACACATCCACTCCAGCAGAAATCTCCTCCCCCTCTCAGTGCACACACACACACACACACATGCAGAAACAGCACGCACTTTACACAAACACACACATACGCTCACACACACCCCCATCACCACCTCTCAGCTGAGTCCACATACGTCCTCTATGAGAGGAACATTTCAATTGTGCAAATTTACCTAGAAGTGTTGATGTATAACAGTCAGTTCACTGGTTACTGGAAATGAATATTAATATATTTTTCATATATTGATTGTTAATAATAATAATAATACTGTAATACATACTCAAATATATTGGATTACAATTGGATTACAACGAAGGAAATGTATATATGATCAGAATTTGCAAATCTGCCATCAGTTAGAACAGTGGTTCTCAAACTGTGGTAGGCGTACCACCAGTGGTACGCGAGTGCTCTCTAGTGGTACGCGGGGAAAAATCATATTTTCACATTTACGTGTTCAGTTGAATAAATCTGAAACATACCATGTACAAAGTTTGAGAACCACTGAGTTAGAACATGTCAAGGACAGCAGTCTGAGGTTAGGATCAGGATCAGGATCAGGATCAGGATCAGGATCAGGATCAGGACTTCCTGGTTCTCCTGACGTCACAGTTCATCCAGTGCTGTGTCTGCTGCTCCTTCTAGTGCTGAGGTGATGCAGCACATCACAGAGCAGCAGGTCAATCAGTGGCAGAACATAAGAACAAACAATACTTGTCCCACAAAGGTCAAGACCGTGGAGCTCTTAAAAACATGTCATACAATGTTCTTGTGACCGGAGTGATGAGGAAGATCGTGTGTGGTGGAATGAATAGCTGCATTGATTGGTCTAAGTATACAAGAAGCCTAGATGTGCATGTGTGTGTGTGAGTGTGTGTGTGTCCCACTGACAAACTGGTTGTGTGAGTGTGTGTGAGTGTGTGTCCCACTGACAAACTGGCGTGATGCTCTGGTACCGGAGTGATTGAGAGTGTTGGGTGTCACAAACATTGAGCTCTAATTCCCTGAGCATTCATTAGAATTTAGCAATGAAATTCAACCTCACAGGCTCCTGTCGCCCAAAACGAAAAGGCGAGAAGGAGACGGAGAGAGAGAGAAAAGAAAAACGTGATAATATTCTGGTGGTTTTGAAACCTCTATAAAAACAAAGGCACTTTGAAAAATAGCTAATTCAGAAAACAATGTCTGACAGAGACGGAGAGAGAGAGAAAAGAAAAACATGATAATATTCTGGAGGTTTTGAAACCTCTATAAAAACAAAGCCACTTTGAAAAATCACTAATTCAGAAAACAATGTCTGACTTTCAGGTGATCACAGAAGTCAAACAGACAACGTAACCTTAGTGTTTCCTCCCTTCCCTTGCGTCTAGTAAAAGCAAGAAGAAGAACTAAAGTTAGATCAAATGACAAAATAACGTTTTAGTTTTGATGTCCAGTAGATAAAAACATCTCTGAAATTTCCCCAGACTCTTTATCAGCTGTACAGATCAGTGTTGTTGTACAGAATATGAGACATAACAGACTCTTTATCAGCTGTACAGATCAGCGTTGTTGTACAGAATGTGAGTCATAAATAATTCAAACTGTGCCATTGACCACATCTGGTCATGTGACCCATCTTCTCATTTACCCGTTTGTAGAGATATTCACAATGAGTCAACAACCCCCTGCATCTGCACGGACTACGTACTTCCTACTGGTCACCTAATGGGGTCAGCAGCAGGAGAAGGAGGAAGTAACTGAAATACATTCAAATGTTTTTAATGTCCTTGTCAATGTCTCCTTCAGGACACAGCAGGACAGGAGCGTTACCGCACCATCACTACAGCCTACTACAGAGGGGCCATGGGATTTATCCTCATGTATGACATCACCAACGAGGAGTCCTTCAACGCTGTTCAGGACTGGTGAGTGGTGGGAGGAGGGAGGGGTGGGACTGGGAGTGTGGGGATTATGTTACAGCCAAAACAATATTCATGGCTCAAAAATATATAAATTGATCCTTGAAAGTGTTATGATTGGTGTCTTTTAATGCTGTTGTTTTTTTATAGCATTTGCCTGATATATTGATGATGTTATAATGATTTAGCTTGAAATGTGGAGGCTAAATAAATAAATTAAAGACACATTGTCAGAGTTAGCAGATAAATATAATACATTCAGTTAAGAAATCAATTTAAAAACTAGCGTCACGTTAGCCTGAAAGCTAAAACCATAAACCAACCCTAACATAATTACCTACAAACAATAAGTCCATGATTTTCCTTTATTTTCAGGCTCATGAATCAGAACATCTTAATGAGCAGTGGCGGTGACGCAGCTTTTTCATTTCCTCTCTGTCCACTGCTGTGTTTGTTCCCAGGTCCACTCAGATTAAAACGTACTCGTGGGACAACGCCCAGGTGCTGCTGGTGGGAAACAAATGTGACATGGAGGACGAGCGAATGGTTAGCGGAGATAGAGGCCGTCAGCTGTCTGAACACCTGGGTGAGTGTACATGCAGATACCTGCCCACCCATAGACAACCACACAAACACAGGCAGGTCCGATTGTATGCAGCTGTTTATCCCCAAAACTGAGGTAAACGTCTCAGTACTCCACAAGTGATTCCAGCATATTTGGCGAAACCCAGGCATTGAATAATGGGTTGTCATTATCAGAGGTAAAACCAATAACGATTCTTACAGATATTACATAATAATGCTAACATTGGGTCGGCCGATGTTATCGCACGTAATGCTTTCCCTGTTCCTCAACCGTATCTTACAACACGTAATGCTTTCCCTGTTCCTCAACCCTATCTTAGAAGCTTTCCCTGTTCCTCAACCGTATCTTATAAATATAAGGCTATTTTTCTTTTTTTTGACCAACAAACAGACTGCGGCTAACTTCACTCTGCCGTATTCTACACTATTTTGTGACCACGTCTTAGCAGGACCTGTGACCTCTGACCGTCATCCACCACTTTCCCCTCCAGGTTTTGAATTCTTTGAGGCCAGTGCCAAAGACAACATCAACGTGAAGCAGACCTTCGAGCGCCTGGTCGACATCATCTGTGAAAAGATGTCAGAGAGCCTGGATGCTGGAGACCCTGCCGTCACAGGAGCCAAACAGGGGCCCCAGCTGACAGAGCAGCCGGCTCCACCTCATCAGGACTGTGCATGTTAAAGCTGACTGCTGCCCCAAACCTACCCCCCTGTCTTTTTTCTTTCCTCCTTCAGCTGAATCCCAGGTCTAGATACCTTCCATCATCCTTTCACCTACTCCTCTGCTTCTTTCTGTAAATCATGAAAAACAAAAAAGAATGAGGTTGACAAATATCTGAAATATTCTGAGATTCTAGTGGATTTTTTTTTTTCTTCCACTCTTTTCAATCAGTGCTGGCGAGCGATGCCAAATCAAGGTCAGTTAAAGCAAAGTGTTTCAGATTTTGTGCAACCTGCATTCCTTGAATTCCCCTTCCCATCGTCTCCCATCGTCTGGTTTGAGATGTTTTACAAGAAGGATTTGACGGCGTTGGTCTCCAGTGTGCCATTAAAATCCTTCTGATGTTTACAGTACTTTGTTTGGTGTCAGTCAAAGGTTTCGTAACGATGTCACTGTCAGATTTGTTGACATCTGAGTGAAGTTAGGAGGAAAGGACGATTCAGCTGAAAACTGTCGTGTGTGTGAAGTCTCTGGTCCCACACAGAGTCACATGTTTCTTTTGTTCTTTGTGTTTTTGGAGACTTGCTTATTTGACCTCGCTTTGGTCTTTTTATTATCTTTTTTTTTTTTTTTACAATTCCTTTCCATCATTTACTGTAATGTTTTCTTGTTTGTTTTTCTCTTCTCTTACATGAAACACTAGGTGGGGAAGACCACGGACAAGATGTAATTAAAAATTAAGAGACACATTTTATTTAATTATATTTATTTAACTGTGCTGTACATTTAAATGTTGTGCAATATATAAATATATATATTATATCTAGAGGTATGCATTTTGGGAAATTAAATTAAAAAGTATGATCTTCAATTAGGACAGAATCAAATATGTACCAAAACAAATTGTATGTGTTGTTTGGAAGATGTGTGGGTCGTGTGTTTCCCCCAAATGTCTTCATTTTATGCTGGTAATTTTGACAAGTCAGAAAATCAAACCTCCTTTAAAAATATATATATATAGTGAGTTGACTTCAGTGTAAATCATATGTCAAGTTAGCAACATATGTATCTCCCTCTAAACAACAAGCAAAAAAGCATAGCAACTAACTGATGAAAAACAAGGTAACATTAGCATCATGAAGGCCCAGGACAACTGAATATCACGCTATGCAACACAGTTAAGTTTCATTTGTTAACAGTGTGTTTTGACGATTTTACAGTGTTTTATATATGAAGCAGAGGAACCCCCCCCCCCCTTTTTTTATCTGAACTAGAACAATACAAACTGTTAATGGTTAAAAATCTGTATTAATTTAAACAATTAGAATGTAGAAAAAAACAGTTCAGACCAGAATCACACTGAAAACAAATTCAATTACATATCATTTGAACTATTTTATGTTTTTTTTATGTTGATTTTGGCTTGTTGGATGCGACAACTTTGAATTTTATGTTGTGTTTCGTTGATGTGCTGGTTTGACCACAGGGACTGAAAGAAACCAATAAGAATAAACTGGCATGTGATTATAACCAGGTGACTTCAGTGTTCAGGCGTCAACATTATCAAACCTGCCTCAGTCCTCATCCAAAAACAAACACATTCTGACTTGTCCACTGAAAAACTAACTGTCCTGTCTGTGATGACAACTGACCAACTCCCACACAGAGACGACGGTGCTGCTGCACACTAAGAGAAAGTCAAAGGAAGGCACCATGAAATGCACTGCAAATACCAGCAAAAATACCAAGCTATCATAACAGCATACCGTACGTTTCTGATTCCAACTTTGACAAACAAAAGCCTAACTTTTCTCTCGATAAATGAAAATTGGTAAATGTGAAGCACATATTTAGCTAGGATGTGGCTGCCTTCAGTTTGGAGATTATACTTTCCGATTGTGAAATCTAAAAAATGACTGTTTGGATATAGAACAGAACACTGTCACGGCAAATGAAAATAGAAAAGTAGAAACATACTGTAGCAGAGCTAGCCTAAAAGCATTGCGCTGTGCTAGTACCCGCTGTGGGTAAAATTAAACTGTAACAACATCGATTTATCATACATTAACTGTTGCTTGAACAAAGAAAACATTTAAAGTAATAGCTAACAGAACAACATTCAAAATTTCGAAAATGTAATTCCTCTCTTAACTGACTACAACTCAGCACCTTAAGGCTACGGCGTTTCCTACATGTTAGCTTGTTAGCAATTTTCAAAACACTTGTGTACAGTAGAAAAGTTACATGTGTTTTAAGTTGTTTTTTTAAAAACTAATCACTAACATTGCAACTACCCAAATCAGTATTTTAAAAAACAGTTTAATTATACGGGAGCTTTTGTTTCACTTCAAAGCTCTTTGTGTAAATGAATAATGGACGCTGATCATTCAGGGAACAAATTGTTGCTGTGTTTACAGTGCATTAGCCTGGGTTAAAGGCAGGTGTGTAGCATTCAGTCAGTAAAGAGTCACAGCTGAGATACTCACTGTAAAAGTGTGTGTAGTGAGGCTTCAGTCAAAACAGTAACTGTTTTTTGACAAAAACCTGGGAATTGGCTTTATTTTATGTCAATGTAACTCCTTACTGGTTGCGACTGTTTCTTTTTCCAGTGAATCCAAACCCTTAAAACTATTCTATCAAATATGTCTTCCTCTCTCCTATATAAACCCAGACTTGTAAATAGTGTACCTTAAAGTCATATGTGTAGGTTGTGTTGTATTAACTCAGGCTTGCAAAAAAAAAAGAAAAAGAAAAACAACAACATAAAACAGAAAAGAAGTGACTAAAAACCTGACCACCCCCTGAAGACTGTACCTGCGTTCACCTCTAACTTTGCTTGTGAATGAATGTGTCACTCGGTTACAAAGCAATACACACTACAGCATCTGGACGTGTCCTCAGAGCCTGGTAGAGGCTGCTGACCGTAGATCTACTAGCACGTATAAAAACCTCTAACTTTGTTTGGTCTCATGTCACTGCCTCCCTGACTCCTCCTTTGTTTCAGCCATCGATGAGATGAGAGAATGCCGTGGATGTTTTTATCTGTATCTTTGTGGTAAAAGAATAATAAATAAAATAAGAAAATGTTGCTAACATGCAGCTGACTCCTGTACTGGCATCATTATTGTATTTAAAGAGGGCTCAGAATGTAGCTGAAAATATATGAGGATCAATTGGATTATGGCACAAAATATTATTTTATATCAATGCAAAACTTGCAATTAAAATAAGGTGATTATTGTTTATCTCACTCAACAGTCGATTCATGTACCTTGGGTACTTACTACTTCCCAGAAAAAAAAATGTAAATGTATATATAGTCGATATAATTTAAAAGTAGGAAGGCAAATATTTGATATTATAATGTAATAAATGTAACGTATTTTTCACATTGATTCCAAGAAATTATACAGTCCATATCAATAAGTCATATTTTGATACAAACTCCGACCTAACCCTAATTAATGCTAACTAAAACCCCAATCGTCTTAATAATATGCTTTAGTATTGGCCTTTTCGGTGTAATCATGTTTTTGTTTGCAACTTTTTAAATAAGCCAGCAGAGGGCGAAAGAAACCACGAGGACGATGCCTTGGCGCAAAGCGCTGAAGTTGTACATTCAAAATTGTGTTGTTATGCAACACTGATCTATTCAGGTTAAACTAATTGTGTTCTGGAGGACAAGATGTCGTTACTGTATTTGTGGTAATGTACCGTGAATACATGCGGTCTAATATATACCTCAACTCATCCACGTACAAAAATATAAATCGTCATTTCTATTGAATTCGAAGGCCTGGATTTAAATTCCAGTACATTTCTTTGGTCAAAATGATTAGAAAAATGAACCCTGTTGTTAACACAGAGCCTTTTAGGTCGAATTGTGTAACCATAACCAAAAACCTAACCCTTTTACAGCACGGTATATGAAGGTTTAGTGTCAGATAACAAACAAGCATATTTGAATAAAAATGTATTTATTTTGATAGAGCCTTTTATAACTCATACTGTAGCAGAATTTTTTTTTTAAATAGAATAATCATTTTTAACCAGTGCACATACAGGTAAAACAGGCTTGTAAATAATAAGAATGTCTAAAGCAGAACTTCTTTATTTCGGCATAAATCTAAAAAAAGAAAGAAAAGACAATCGTTGATGAAAAACCACGTTCTGTTCACAGAAGCTGACAACTGAGTAGATTTAGGCAGCAGAAAATTGAATTGGAGGAGAAAACGTGTCCAGTGAAGCTGCCGGTCTGATGAATCTGTACAGTCTCTTTAACCGCTGTGTTGAGATGTTTCAAAAACTGATCGGTGAATGTAGAATTTGTCAACAACAGCACACATCTGGGCTGCATCACAGAAATAAAAACGACACCTATGAGGTCTTTAAGCTTATTTTTTGGTCCACAGCAACTCTGTCCATCAGATTAATGCACCTGAACCTCGTGTGGCAGCAGCTGACAGCCGCTGTTCACATGGCTCAGCACCTTCTCCTTCAGCTGGGCCACCTGATCCCGGAGCAGGTTGGCCGTCGACGCCAGGTCGCTGTTCTGGTTCTTCAGTGTTTTCACCTTGTCCTCCAGCCTGGAGATTCGCTCCAGTTTGCGTCTCCGACACTTGGAAGCCGCGATCCTGTTCCTGAGCCTCTTCCTCTCGGCTTTAATGCGCTCCTGGGAGTCCATGTCGATGGGGGACAGCGGGGGACTCTCCCCGAAGCTTTGAACGTCGGGGACAGTCTGAGGTTCCTCTTTCAGCGGCGGCACCGGAGAGAGCTCCGGCTGCAGGTGATGAGGCGGGAAGGGAGCCGTGTCTGTGGAATAGTTCACGCTGGTTCCCAGTGGTACAGAACCGTAATTGTTCAGGTTTGTGTAAACAGGTAGGTCCGGCTGGAGAGTGACCGGGACGAGGTTGGATCCCAGGTCCATGCTGCTGCCGCCGCCGACGCCGCCGCTGCCCTGCACCTCCGCGCTCAGCTGGTTCTGTTTGTGGAGATCCTCCAGCGCCTTCACGAAGCCTTCGGCGAACTCCTGCTCGTCCGTCACCGGTTTCGAATAGAGAAACTGGGAGCTGGTGGGCGTCGTGGTGACCATGCCGTTGGACTGGATGATCAGCCTCTCCAGCTCCGGAGAGGCCAGCTTGAGGAGACCGAGATCCGGGGAGCTGAGGATGCTGTCGGCGTCGCGAAGGTGCGGTTTAAGATCCGCGTCGTCGACCAGGTTTAAGGTAACGTCCTTCTTCATCATTATCTCCGTGGATGAAACGACAAGTGGTTCGGCTCTGTCCTGTCTCACAGCAGCGCCTTTTCCATAACCTCACCAAAATAAACCCTGGTGTGAAATCTGACGTATAAATATTTTTTAACTTTAATAAAATTGTGCTCTATCCTACTGTAATGCTCTGTAATGTAACAGTGAGGCTGGTGGAGATGTTCAGCTCCTGAGGTGACTGTGAGCGTCATGAACGCACCGCCTCCAGCTTTTCTAACCTCGCACCTTCCATTGTGTCACATCAGAGCGACTGCATTGGGCAGTGAAAATTACGTTTTCCAGACATTTTTATGAATAAAGACTAGAGATGAGAAGAGAGGAGAGAGGTCTCACTCCGAGCCTCAATCTGGAGACCAGTCAGGCTACACGGGCAGCAAGAGTTTTTAATTACTTTATCACCGATAGATTTACCTTTTGTTTAAGGAACCCTACGTAGTTTTTTTCTCACACACACACACACACACACACACACACACATATATATATATATGAAAAAAATATTTTATAAACTATAATTCTCTTGATTATGTGATTATATACTTATATACATTTTTTACACCGACCGTTAATAAACGTTATAAGTGTTATTTCGCAGTGTGTCCGTGACGTTTTCGTGAATTAGCACTAAGCTACTACAAGCGATGTTTATTTCAAGGATAAACAGGTTCACTAATAAATAAATAAAAACTGAGCTTTCGGTTTTCGAGGCGGATTATAATTTTGATCATTTTCCGGCTTTAGTGAAATCTCTGCCTGCGAAAATTATTACAGTACTTGTTTCTCTCTCCTCCGTTATCTTCACACACAGTCTTTCGGGCAGTAAAGGGTTACACGGATTAGGTGTTTGCGTCAAAGGTAGGTCCTAACCATCACCGCACAGCATTCCGCGGGTGGATCACATGACAAAGACTGTGATGTCACATTTACGTTGTGCGGAAATAGGGGTGGGTGGATGAAAACCACCGGAGGATAGATATTTTTGTCTAAAAGCTGAGTACTGAGGGAGTGGGAAGGTAAGATTGAAGCTCAGAGAAAAACAGGTTGGCACTTCCTGGTAAAGGATCCACTGCTCTCTGCCAAACACTCTTCCATTTCCTCTTCACTTCATTTTGATGAAGAGGTTTCTGTGTTATTATTAATTTGATCACTTTAAATTCAGTTCATGAATCCACCAGTGTCCAAACCTCCGGTGTTGAAAAAAAAAGAATTAAGACAAATGATAGTGTTTGTTAGTATTAATTATGAATTATTAGTATTAACATTGAATTACGAGTTATGAAGTATTGTAATGTTGCCTTATGAACATGTGCTTAAAATACATTGTTCTTTGAGGGCTAACCTTTAGTGTTGGTGCTAAGCTAAGCTTTTATTCATGCCTGACGCTAATGACAACAGAATGTGAAATTTGACACGGCTCCTTAAATGTCAGCTAATGTCTGAGGTTTGGTATATTCTTAAAAAAAAAAGACGAAAAAGCAGGTTTTCTACTAGGAGCCTGGCACTGATTCATTTCATGTCAAATCTAATTTGACTAACTGCTGATTTTCTCAAGTTTCATTTTGATGCTAACTTGAAACGTAATTCCATTTTTTGGCATAGCAGCATATATGTGATTGTACCACTGTGGTCTGTAAGAACAGCTGTTGTGCAACAGACCCAGGTTGATATCATTGATTCTGAATACTAGTAGTATCTGTCTGTAATAGCAGTAATACTCACTGCAACCCACTGAACCAAAACAAATTGACTATTCAACAGGACCGTTAGCCATCATCAGGCAACAACAACAGGACCAAAGAGAAGAACCACCTTAGATGTGACTCACGTTCTACACAGCAGTACAGACACAGTCAGTTATCCTGAGGCCAAACGTACCAATCACCTTCAGACATGACAGTCACGCCAAGCTTTACTACAACTTCCATCTGACTCATCAGTGTTGACACACAGTTTAAAGGGTTAGTAGTTGACACATATTTTACTATGTTCGTTTGATGAGTAATAAAGTTACTTAGTTATGATATTCAGCAGCAGAATATGTACTGAACCCACTACACTGTGAGTACTTCATGTTCTCATGATGATACCTCATGTTGATGTGAAATGGTAGGTCAGTACGTTGGTCACTAGGTCAGATGGATGAAGAGATAGATAGATAGATAGATAGATGGATGGATGGATGGATGGATGGATGGATGGATGGATACATTAACTCCACACATCCCAAACACTGATTGTGATCCAGTTTTGGTTTGACATTAACATCAAAAGATCCCAAACTGTTCCTAACAACATATCAAATCTGTCGTATACAGCTTGGTACAAATGTCCACAGCTCGGACTTCCTATTATCAAAAGGAGACTGATGCTGAAAGTAAATGTGCAAAAACAATAAAAATAAAAAAACACTGACATTTTGACTCATATCAAAAGTCAAAATTCTCCAAAAATGAGTCAGTGTGATCTCAGGAGGAAACTAAGGTTTTCAGCAGTGTGTCATAATGTGATCAGCTGCCAGGAACTGTTGGCACATGTTAGGGAACAACAACTCAGGTTTGACAACAGTGTCAACAAAGCATCAACAAATCAAAATGTATATCCTCCAAGTAAAGCTTAATTCCTGTCACAGCCAACACATATATGTCATGTTACAGTGTATTTACGGTGGAGGATGTTTGACTGGGGAACGTGGACGCAATCAAATCCAACATATTTCTCATCGTTTAAAACAGTTTATTAATTAGTTGTTGCTAGTTGTCGCTTGCACTTAGTGTAGTGAACCATCAGGGAGACGCTGTGCCTGATGCCGTTTTTTTACATTTATTGATACTGACTGACACACACAATATTAATCATAAATTTGAGTAGAATATTATGTCGATTAGACTACACCAGAGTCAACATACTGGCTAAAATGCAGCCCCAGATTCTAACAGAGCCTTCTCCATGCTTTACAGAAATTTCCCAATGTGTTAAGACACACTACAGCCGATGTTTTCAATCACTGGTCCGTGGGCCACATGAAGCCCAGAAAAAAAATTGTAGTGTCTCAGTCACTTTTTTGAGAAACCTGAAGAGAACACAACTAGAGAGTAATCCAAAGTTTCTACAGTAGAACAGAGTACTACTGTAGGACGAATACTTTTCAATACATGTACAGTATGTGTCTAAAACTGGTCCAAAAGTTAAAAAGACCATAATTATAAAGGGCTAAGTTTATCATTTCACTTTGTGTACCAGATCTTTAATGGTAAAATCATAACGCTGCAGTTGTCGAAGACCTCATTTGACTGTAAATGTTCTTCAGCAGACTCTCTTTTCAAAACGTGCTACAGATTGGTTCAGCAATTTTGGAAATGTCAAAAGTATGATTTCCAAAGCACCAACAGGAAGTAAAATTTACGGTTTCATTTTGACAATCCCATAATCTGTACGTGAATTTGTGCTTATTTCCTATTTCTGACAGTACAGACCTGTGTGTCCTGACACGTCCTTGTTTCAGCTACTGATCTGAATCACAGACTGAAGCCACGGATCTGTGGCCTGTCTGTAGAAGAACCCTCTAACTCCCACTTCAAATAAAATAACGACGGATGAACTGAGAAACACACACTGCACCAGATACAGGCCTCGAACCTGAAATGTTTTATCATTCCAATTCTGCCGGAAAAGTGGAGAGAAGCAGCTGACTGAGGGGAATAATGATGAGGAGACAGTGATGTGTTTTCCTGGCAAGCCGGAATTTGAAGTGAGGCCATAAATATGCTTTGTTGTAAAAATAGGCTCATCTTCCCAAGGGAAGTGATGACGTCTGCAGCCTGCCTGCATCACCAACCACAAGTCAACTCCGTCCTCGTTAACACTGAAGGCAGCAGGCGCAGCAGAGAGACGGAGTGTGGGGGAGCATCAGGGATCACCATGGCAACACTGAGCAATGACGTGTGACTGAGTGACGGTAGGAGAAGGGAAGAGGGCCGATTGGCTGGACACGGGCGTGCATGTGAGAGGCAGAAACGTGTAGGTGGTAAAGAAATGGAGGAAGACTTGGCAACACGGTACTGAGAATACCCCCCCCCCCCCCCACTACACACACACACACACACACACACACACTTACACATCAATCACAGCGACTTCAGACCAAATTCAACTGAATTAATAATACATTCAGTTTCATGTTGCGGTAAAAAACAAATTTTAATCAAAACAAAAGAATTAGATTAACACTTCATTAATTCAATACTGACGTTTCAAATCAAAGTATACAAATTTACCTCATACATCGGTTTTTAAGGTCATTTAAATAAACTGACGGTCATTAATCTGTATCTGTAAAAAATCGCCTTCCTTCAATATTTGATATTTTAATACTGCTTTGAGTTATTCTGTGGTTTCCCGTAGGAAATATTGTATCTAGTCGCAGATACAGTACAAGCAAAAAAAAAAAAAAAAAAACGACCACCATTATAAGGAGGCCCGACGTTTTGACTAAAAGCACAACAGTGCCACCCGCTGGACAACCATGCAGAAGACACGTGCGGAGCAGATCATTCAAACAGTACAATAGAAGATACGGACGGATAAGGTGTATTTTTGACTTAAATGTACAAATTTGTTTAGATTTTAAATATAATTTAATACAATGGAAATGCTTTAACAAAAGTTGTTTTATTCTCATGCAAATAAACAAGGTGTTTTGTTACAAAAAGTCCAACAGACTTGACAAATGTTGGAACATTTGACATGATTTTTTTTTTGTTACTATCAAAGACTCATCTGAGCAGAGGTGAACAACATCAGAGGAAGGATCCACATCTGGAGACGGTGTGTTTGCTGTTAACCTCATTTAATGTACAGCAACACAAAGAGTTGAAAACATGAGTTTTATCACAAACAGCAAAGGAATAAAAAGCTAATTAACACATAAAACATATTACAGAGGGCGCTGTTGCTTTGTCAGACAAAACCATGTAAAAAGATGAGGGGAAAAACAAAACAAAACCAAGAGCCTCATTCCAGTGTACCAAATGAAGACAAGCCATTTGTTGAAGCATTAAATAGGTGTGTGGTAAATGAACACAAGTCTCTGAGCTCTGCTGAATAAGCTGGCTGATAAAGATACTTAAAAAATAATAAAAATTAGTGCACAGCTTTTATTAAACCCTCCTACTGTGACGTCTGCAATGACCAGTCGTGACAGAGATTTAAACACAAGAAAACACCTTTTTCTTCATGAAGTAAAGGATAAAAAACAAAAACGTCTGTAAATAAAAAGAAGTGCTGCCGATGAGCCTGTGTTTTCTGTCAGTGCTGGTTCTTCATCCCCTGGGGTTTGCCTGGTTTCTTATCCTGCTGTTGCTGGCCCCGGCCAGCTCCACCCATGCCTCGCCCACGACCACCAAACACACCTGCAGTGGCACAATTAGGATTGATAAAAACATATGTAACAAATCTAGACCAGAAAGATTCTCTAGGAAAGTGTGTACCAGCAGAGAAGGAACATAAACAACAGATGACCCTGGTCAGCAGGGAACATTTTTCCCTCACCTCTGCCAATGCCTCCCCTTCCTTTGCCCTGCTGTTTGTTTTGCTGAGCGCCACCACGACCACGTCCCTTTGACAACACCTCCTCCTTTACCATATCAATGATCTCATCCGGGATTCGCAAATACTTGATGGTGCTGCCTCTGATGTAACACTCGGGCATCCTCCAGAATTTATCTCCATCCTGTTAGAAAGTTAAAAAAAAAGTCAGAACATGCAAAACTAAAATCATATCCTGTCCTGTGTGCATGTAATTATATCTATCTTTGGTAAAAGTATAGAGAACCATGGTCTACCCTGGAGGTGCAGATGACTTCTCTCAGGTTTATGTTCATCCAGTTGTCACAGCTGACTAAGTGACCGTTATACGTCTCTCCATTCTTCAGTTCCACCAGCTGTTAATACAGATGTAAACGTTGTTAACAATGTGCATGATTTTCAAACCTAAAGCAATTGTACGTCAGAAGAAAAACTGTTTGATATGTATTTACTCATTTGTATGCTAAAATATAAACAACACATTTGCCAAAGCAGAAGAAGCTGTGTCTCCTCACCATAGGATGATTTTGGGCAGTCTTTAACAGAGATAAGGGAAGCTGTAAAAATAATTGCAAAGAATTACAATTACAAACAAGAATCAACTTGATATTAAGATATGTTTCAAATAGAGAACATTGTAAAATCTAACTTTATTTAAATGTTAGGATTAATATTTGACATAGCATGCTTATAGTTTTTTTTAATCCAACAATATCCTGTAGTATTCAACCATTACTCTTGCCCACCCCCCAAAAAGCAGGTAATTGTTGTAGTTTGTTTTTCTTCTCTTCCTAGCTGAGTGCAAATTAACTTTGCTGATCCAAGCTAACTTTTGAAGGAAAGTGTTAGGTATTTACTTTTTACCATCTTATTGTACTACAAGTGCTATGCAAAGTGAGCAGTTACTGATAAAACACCACTGTGCTTGTAAAACTTAGTCATTGTGCAAGATCAGTACCAAGAAGTGTTTATATGTGAAGGAAATACCTTTTTTTCCTCTTCAAATGCCTTCCTTAAAGTCCTTCAAGTCTCTGCTGCATTCCAAACCTCAGCCGTGGGAGGATTTCGGGTAACTTCAATTGAGATAATTGTCGGAACCACTGTCTCCTGGGATATTTTATAAAACTAACCCAATTTCACGTAGACTACAAATTATAACAATTAGAATGAACGTTTCAACGTCTTGTTAGAAACTGCTTCACGTTGCACAGCACTTGCAATAATATTTTGAGCATAATGAAATATAAAAGAGCACACTCATGTTTGAAAGTCAAGTCATGTTTGAAAACAAGGATGTGATGGACAGCTCAATGTATGTTTTGTTCTTTCTGTATATTATTGAGAATTTCCGAGACCCCAAAAAAGAACCCACATTTTGAAAACCGGCTTGTTTATTCTTGCCTTGGATATAGGTATTGCATCTTATTTTTAGAAAGAAAACTTTAAAATACCTGTTACAGGTGATTTGTTCTATTACTAAACCGCGCCAAAGCAGCATATTCAAACACTGATTCCGACGAGCATTTGTTAAAGCTGCATTTTCATGTTAGCCTTATTAGCCTAGCATTGTAACATAGTTAAGTACTATAAAAGCCCACTGGTTTATCATTGAAAGAAATATAAAAAACAAGAAGACAATTGTAAACGTTGCGGGTTCTAAAAAAGCTCAAGTACTCACCATTGTGGAAATAGACGAGTTTTGTCTGCGGTGTTTAAACACGATTGTTGCCTCCTATTGCTCTTCTCTTCTCTTCTTCGGTTCAAACGTGTTTCCGGCAAAGTAATATTCGTAGTGAAACCTGGTGCCACCTACAGTCAAATAGTGGCAGCTCTGTTTGTTTTAATTAAAACGTAAATTGTCAAACGCCGCATCGTTTGGGATACAGTAGGAGTAATAAAAAAAGTACAAACATAACACACACACTGTAACAGCAATGTTATGATAGTCTTTCAAAGGTACAGGGAAGCAGCGCTGTCACAATTTAGGAAACAAGCTTGTGACGCGACGCTGACGTAATAATAATGCGACCGATGAGATAACACACGAGGACAGTTCGAGCTTTAGACTACAACAAAGTTGGGATAATTTCGCCTATTGGTCTTCTAGAGCAGTAACAAACACGCGTTTTTAACCCCGACAGAGAACGTCTATGCCACCATGTCTGACTTTTCATCGCTGGGTCTGTCGGACTGGCTGATAAAACAGTGTCAACAGCTGGGAATCAGCAAACCCACTCCTGTACAACAGAACTGTGTGCCTGCAATTCTGGAAGGTAAGTCATAATACGTGCCTGCAATTCTGGAAGGTAAGTCATAACATGTATTGTCGTTGACTGCGTGAAATGCCAGTCCATATTCAGGTCTACATCTAATCTCTTTCTACATTTATCGTTTCACATCGTTAAACGTAATGAAAAATCGTCATAACATTTATTTTTCGTTGCATTTCTCATTAAAAAAAATCCAAGCGGTAATAATTTAATGTAATTATTGGCCAAAATGAACAATAATCTCTTAAAACTGTAGTTACAAGGTCCGGCCACACGCTCCTTGTATGATTGGATTAGTTTTTGTATTATTTCTGTTTTTGTGGTAATGTTTAGTTAGACCTGGATACAGAGAAAACAAATACATTACTCTTTTTTTAACACAGGTCGAGACTGTTTGGGCTGTGCCAAAACAGGAAGTGGAAAAACAGCAGCGTTTGTGCTGCCGGTGCTGCAGAAACTCTCCGAGGATCCGTATGGAATTTTCTGCCTGGTACTCACTCCCACCAGGTCAGTGCGGTGCAGCAACAAGTTCATAGGAAAGTTTGCCTTAAGTTTTTTTTTAGCCTAGATGATAAGATAAATGTGATGTCATGCAGGGAGCTGGCCTATCAGATTGCTGAGCAATTTCGAGTCCTGGGGAAGCCCCTGGGTCTGAGGGACTGCATCGTTGTTGGTGGAATGGGTGAGAACATCCTTTTCTTTACTATCTATGATCTTCACTGACATCAACCAGGCTTGAAGCTGCACTGACAGAGATGTTTGCTGTTTTTGACAGATATGGTGGCCCAGGCCCTGGAACTTTCCAAGCAGCCTCACATTGTTGTAGGGACTCCAGGTCGATTGGCCGATCACATTCGCAGCTCCAACACTTTCAGCATGAGCAGGATTCAGTTCTTGGTGGGTTTTTAAGGTTTTCCCATGTCTAGAAAATACTCATAGATTGTAGCTTTTTATATTGGAATGTCGCACATCTTTATGTAAGTCAAGAAAATAGATGGAGATTATTTCAGAATCAGAAATTACTTTACAAAGTGAAAGAAGGTGGTTAGTTCAATCCTTTCGAAATGTAATTTGTCAAGATTTTATTTTGGAGCAACAGGGGCCGGTGGAGCCTCAGAATCTCCACTTGGGAGGTGGTTAGTTCAATCCTTTCGAAATGTATGTCTCAGAATCTCCACTTGTTCAAAGGGAGGGTGGTGGGGGATTGACCAAAAAAGTTTGAAAAACACTGCTTTAATGTTTCCTTGCGTTTGTCGTTCAGATTTTAGATGAGGCCGACCGACTGTTGGAACAGGGCTGCACCGACTTCACCAAAGACCTGGAGGAAATCCTTGGGATTTTACCCGCCAAACGACAGACGCTGCTGTTCAGTGCCACACTCACAGACACACTGCAGGAGCTGAAGAACATCGCCATGAACAAGCCTTTCTTCTGGGAGAGCAAGTCTGAGTGAGTAACATGCTGCATTTGGGCTTTTTTGTTTTTTTTAAACAAAGGTAATCGTTATATATTTTTCTCCAGAACACGAACAGTGGAGGAGCTGGACCAACGGTACATCCTGACCCCAGAGAAGGTGAAGGACGCCTACCTGGTCCATCTGATCCAGACGTTCACTGATGAACATGACGACTGGTCCATTATCATCTTCACCAACACATGCAAGTAAGAACAGGAGAAGAAGTTCAGATGTGTAAGAACAGGAGAAGAAGTTCAGATGTTTAGAAATACATAATAATATATTTATTGTTGTACAAGTAAACATAACAAAACAAAGTACATTTTTGGTTGATGATTATTTTTGTTACTTTTTTAGAACATGTCAAATCCTCACCATGATGCTGAGGGAATTGAACTTCCCGACCATCTCCCTGCATTCCATGATGAAACAGGTAAAAATATATGTGAAAATAAAGTTCATAAAACAACAAGAGTTGTGTTGAGGTAATGTTGGAGAGAAAACGTTAGCCTTGATAAATGATGATCACAGACTAAACCTCTCTTTCTGTGCAGAAACAAAGATTTGCAAACCTCGCCAAGTTCAAGGCCAGTGTCTACAAAATCCTGATCGCCACAGACGTGGCTGCGAGGTGAGAAACTTCACCGAGCTACCTGGCTTCAAAATCATTTGACTTAAGAAAATTCCTGAAAAAAAAAAAAACAGCCTGAAAGTTGTCATACAGATTTGTCACTTCTGACCAACAGGGGTTTGGATATTCCAGCTGTCCAGGTCGTCATCAACCACAACACACCTGGTCTTTCCAAGATCTACATCCACAGAGTCGGACGAACGGCCAGAGCAGGTGGAGTGGACTCACAGATCACTCTGTTCGAGTGAATTAGTTTTAAGATGAGCTTTAAGATTGGGTTTTAGGTTGGGCTGCCCAAATGACAAAATTAACTGACTGATTTATCGATTAATTGTGATTAATCATGCCCAAATGACAAAATTAACTGACTGAGTTATCGATTAATTGAGTTCAAATTCTAATTAGTTGACAGAGCTAGTTTGAAGTGAAAGCTGCACTTACATGACCTGACTGTGTGTTTCTCTGCAGGGAGGAGCGGAGTGTCCATCACACTAGTGACGCAGTACGACATCCACCTAGTCCACTCCATAGAAGAACAGATTCGTAAGTCATACGGACACAAAAAAAAACAGGTTAATAATTTCAGGAAGAAACGTCTGATATTTAAAATAAACCTATTTGTTTATTTGGGCCTGTGGTTATAATTATACTGAAGCTGTAGGTTAGGATGTTTGACCTTCCTGATTACGATGTCCAGGTGGAGGGCAGGGTTGTCAGGTGGTGTTTGTCTGTGAATGTCTGATAAAACCTGAACTACAGCTCTTGTGTTTCCACAGAAACAAAGCTGAAAGAATATCCGGTGAAGGAGAAGGAAGTCCTGAAGATCTTAACCCAGGTCAACGTCACCCGACGAGAGTGCGAAATAGTACGGACGCCTTTTTTTATTCTTCTGTTGTTTGAGGATCAATCTGTGTCTGTTTAAGACTGTGTGAAGAGTGTTGCTCTTTGTTACCGTGGTGACAAATGTCAAAACTTAAACCTGTTTGTGTTGTTTGTAGAAGCTGGAGTCGACCGACTTCGACGAGAAACGGGAGATCAACAAGAGGAAACAGATGATCTTAGAGGGAAAGGCAAGTTGGGTTCTCCTAAAAATTAAACATTGACATCATTTTTATCAAATCAAGTTGAAGCATCATCTAAAATAAATTATGTTGAATTAAGTGTTATAAATAAGGTGGAAAAGTTCATTCTGTGTGGTTTTACATTTTTGATCCCCAACATAAGAACTTTGTCCAACTAAAACATCCAACCCTCGGTTCTACGTTCCTGACGTGTTTTTCCTGAACTTTTCCAGGATCCAGACCTGGAGGCCAAGAGGAAGGCTGAACTGGAGAAGATCAAGAGCCAGAAGAAGAGGTTCAAACAGAAAATCCAGGAGACCATTGAGAGACAGAAACGTGGACAGTTGAAAAAGAAACTGAAGAAGAGAAAAGAAATGAAAAAGAAAAAATCTGCTGAGGCAGCAGCGTCGTCAACATCGTGAAGCAGCAGCCAAAACAAATGTACATACAAGTCTGATTATACTGTGCAATAGCTAATATTTTTTCTCTTTTTGTCAGTGTGAGCACATACATGAATAAAATAAGAACAAGCCGATAACTCGACAGCCTTTATTGATTTAAGTGTAACAAGGGAACCATGGTGTGGTGATGAAGTGTCACTGCAAATGAGATCCACTGTGTCAAACAGGTATTTACATCTAACCTTACGATGCAGAGAATCAAGTCTCGGATGCAAACGTGTCAAACAGATCACAACTGAAACACTTCCTGAATGATTAGCGATGGCTCAGGTGGGGGAAACAATAGAATCCGATAATAAAAAAAAGTTTTTAAAGCTCTAACATGAAAAGTGAAAAAGAATTCATCGCCTGATGTCAAAGCAAAAGCAGGGCTACTTCTAAGTGGATTAAACACCGACGTCTACTCACAACATGATTGTCACGTGTCTGCTGAAATGGGAAGCAGCTGAGAAAGGATAATGGAGTACATTCTTACCGTGTTCAAAAAGCATTTCTGTTCGTTCTTTTTTTTTTTCTTTACAGGAGAAGTTAAAAAACTAGGCATCCTCAGAGAGTCCGAGGAAGCGATAGAAAACTAAGGAAAGGAAACGGCCAACGACTCATTCCTGTTTCCTGCAAGTTGTTACAAAAATAATCAAAATGACAGAAGAAAAACAACCTCTAAATGACCCCAACAGAACAGAACAGCACGAAAGAACACAGCAGCAAATCAGAAACAATAGCAGAGTTAGGGATAACTTTAGGGTTCTCAGTTCACCAGTTACAGGTTCAATAATTACAAACAAGAGCTCTACGAGGATATATATCTAAATATATATGTATAATTAAGGTAAGGCGGCACAAATCGAAAAGTCCGCAGAAGAAATTCATCCAGCTTTTTTTTTTAAAAGGAAGGTGGCTTTTTACCTCATCTTTAACACAAGACTCTGACCTCTTTAACTGACCCTGATTTCAATACAAAAATAATAATGACTTCTGTGGGGGTGGGAGGGCTGTTATCAATGAGGTTTCAACTTTTCAATTTCATTCACTTGTGTACTGCGTTTTTAAGGGAATCTAGTCACAGACTGATGCAGATTTTTTTTCTCTTTTGGTTGATCAGTGCAGATAACCCTTTATTCTCATTAAACTGAGATCAAGTTCATATAAAGAATGTCCAGTGAGGTGATCTGCTGCAGGGTCCAACACTCAGTGATTTTGTTAGCTCACCAAGTAGTATTTTATAAAAGATGGTCTCTTTTTCACCAAGTAGTATTTTATAAAAGATGGTAGTTTGCACAAAATATCACAACAAATACTATGCAACATGAAAGGTTTTCGTAAGACAAACTAGTGAGGGATCAGTAGGACTTGGTACAGATAATCACCTACCTGTTTTCCCTCAGCACTAGTGGCGCATGTTGCATAGCACTTAATATTATTTTGAACACTTTAGGATCTTGAAAGCACCGTCTCACCACCTCCCCCCAAAGGTTTACTTTGGAACTGCAAATGGCAACAAAAAGGCCAGCCAGCTTAGACCAGTTTCTTCCAAAGTGGGAGACCGGTTCCCCCCTAAGGGGAGATAGAGATTTTAGTAGTCAATTAAATAATTCAACCACAATGGGAAATCTGCACTCAGTTATGTGAGAATTCCAGTATTAAGTAACTGGACAATATTCTGGGACGTCAGATCTGAGAGCTTTGTGTTAAAAACTCTATTCTAGGCTATTGGTCACCACTGACACCTTCTCAGCATGTGACCATTGGAAAATGGAAAAGTTACACAACACACACACACACATCCATCTGAGGTCAGAACTGCCCCACAGGCCTTTTCTAGATGTGAAAACTCCCACACACCTGCCCTTCCTCTGCCACCTTCCTCCTCCTCCTCTTCCAACCCTTGGTGGACTGAATGGCTCAATAACCACCACGCCCACTGACTCCATCATGTTTGTTTGGTTTCTTCTATCTTGAATAGTGACTTGTGTGATTTGAGTGGACTAAGAAATTGATACAAAGCAGTCAAGCAAATCAAAGCAGGGACAAAAAAAACAAAACAACAAAAAAACAAACCCCGTCTGGTCACGATGCACGGCCAGACGTCACCAACACCTGCTTTAAAAAGGTTAAAATAAAGAAAAGCCTTCACTGAAACATCAGATGACGCCAAGTTGAATATTCAATGCTGGTCATATTTGATAGTTTCAATAACTTGTTTTTTTTTTTTTGTTTTTTTTTTTCAATTTTGTGCTCTGTAATAAGAAAAGAACATCAGAGAAGAAAACATGTCCCGTGATCATCACGATTTTGGTGGGACTTGCACCTCATGCCTTGGAGAAAAAAAAAAAAAAAAGTCTGAAATTCCTGTGCCACTGCACCACAGACGTGTGGTTGAAACCACCTTAGTATAAAGACCTTGTAAAGAGCCGGCGGCTCTCAAGGCTAGAGAATGGTACTTCAAGTCCAGGCTCTTTCATGTCAGACTCACATCAGCACAGAAACCATGTTTGTGTTTCCTCTTTAAGATGGTGTGGACCGTTGCTTCTCTCAGAGGCTGCTCTCAGCTTTTTGGGCCCAGTAAAGCAGTGTTGGTACCGATCTCCTCCTTACGATTGGCCTAATTTTTAAAACAGCCCGGGACATCACACAGGTTGAGCAACCAACCAGCTTTGACCATGGGGAATTATTGTCGCCTCGTCAGAGGCTTTCTGTTGCCATGTCAATCCAGGTTCAGAGAACTAGTTCTTCACGTTCGGTTGGAAGGCTACGATCCTCCATTCTCTGAAGATGAGCGCAAGAACTTCTAGAGTTCTCCTTCATCTCCTGGAGGCTTCGAGGGAAAAGGGGATGGATGGATTATTTTGTTAGGAGTTGCGCCTCATTTGGATTCCCATGAAAGACCATTGAGATCTCTCCTGTTTCCCTCAGCAGCTGGACCACACGCCGCCGTCTCTTTTGACTTCCCTCCTCCACTCTGCACGGGCACCGGCTCTCGCCTCCCGCCTGTTCACTCGGCCTCTCCTGCCACCTCCCTGCCCGTCTCTTCGTGCCCTTCTCTCCTTCTTCTTCTACCCTCTCATTTCTCTCGCTGGTCGTTTGTTTGGTTTCGCTATCCCGTCGCGTTCACTCGGTGGTGCTTCGGTTGTAGCAGAGGAAAACAGGTATCCATTTTATGTTTTTATTATTTCCCAGATTAAAAAGCAGATGAACTAAGCTCAGCTCAAGCCTAGCTCCCTTCTTCAGGCATCCTGTGAGACACAGAGCAGGGGGGAAAAAAAATCACTTCCTGGACAAAGAATGTTTTCTCAATCAGCTTGTGTCAAACCAGAGCATTTACATATTAATAATTCCATCGTTTTGGATAAGATAATAATAATAAAAACAGGTGTGAAACACAAACATCAGGGCTGCTGTTGTTAGTCTGTTCCACTGTGATACATTTTGTTATATCTCAAACTTACACTTTAATACTGTGACAGTCCAGTTACCCCGCCATGCTGGTATGCACGTTCACCCTGGTAAGTCGAGTCCTGGGACAAAGCCACATCAATTTGGGACTTGAACTCATCACCCAAGTAGCTGTCCTAAAGGGAGAAAGACGAAACACACCTTGAGTTCATGTCCTGTATTTAGCGCAGCAGTCATTACTACAGTCAGTCATTAAATACTTCAATAACTTTTGTCATACCTGGGAGAGCTCTGGCTGGGAGAGGCCAGGCTGGCTCATCTGAGAGGGCTGACTCATGGAGATGTAGCCTTGTGTGAGTGGTCCCTGTGAGAAGTTCTGTGATGGTCCGTCCTGACTGGCCTGGCTGTTTGGTCCATTACCCTGACTGCTGGCTTGGTTCCCACGCACCTTCTGGCGTCCGCCTCGACCGGGTTTGCCCTTCATGGCTCCTCGACCTTCATAAAGGAAGGAAAACAAAAGGATTAGAGTCGAGTCCATCTAGACTGTTCATGTCTATTTCAGTGGTTCTGTGGGTTTTTTTTTTTTTACCTGCAGCTGGACCGTTGGTCTGACCCAGGTAGCTGGGTGGAGGCATTGGAGGCATCACCAGATTAAAGGGTATGGGGATATTCATGGCAGCCATGTGACTGGGGCCTGTCCCAATCATCCCAATCTGGTCGTGAGTTTGGAAGTACATGTTGGATGGACGCCCGGCTGAAAGAACAGAGGCTGCTGTGAATACAGTAATTTTCTTTTTAAAGAGTCAAATGGGAAAGGATACGAAACAGTAAAAATGTACCAGCGTTGCTGCGGTCGTAAGCAGAGCCGGGGATGAGAACCTCACGAGCGTCGTACATCGCGGTGCTCATAAAGCGACCGCCCTGGAAAAGACCACGTACGACCATTTAGAAGTGCAATAGACATTAGAGCTGGCAGGCGGCTGTCACTGATGTTGTACTCACAGGGTTGATGGTGTTGACCAACTTGCGTGGTTTACTGAACTGCATCAGACTCTCCCTCAGGTTGTTGAGGGGCCCCTCCACCAGGACCTTCTGCTCCTTGTAGTTGTTCAGGAGGTTGTTCCACAGAGGTTGCTTAGAGAGAGCTTTGGGGTTCCCCACAATTATAACACCGTACCTAATATTCACAGAAGAAACATGTATTACACAGTTGCACTATGGGTGTTCGATCATTACAAACATACAATATCTATCTGTCTGTAATGGTTTTGAGCCTAAAACACAACAAAGGCTGTTTATATAGCAGCTTTACTTGGCTCTGGTCAGCGCCACATTCAGACGGCGAGGGTCATTCAGGAAGCCGATGCCCTGATGCTCGTTGGCACGGACACAAGAAAGGATGATGAAGTCCTTCTCTCTGCCCTGGAAAGCGTCCACACTAGCAATTTCCACTTGCTGCAGAGGAAACAATGAGGAAGCGGAAAAGACATTGTTTTAAAACAAGTTCATCTCAGGAAACCTCTTAACCCAGTGTCACGTTCCCAATGTCCTCGTTCACACCTGCATCACCACATTAAAAGTCAGGATTTTCACTGTTTATTTGTGTAGTACCTGGTATAGTTTGGTGTGCAGGGAGCCACTGAACTGCATGTACTGGACCAGGTAAGAGCGCTGGCCCTCATATGGTGTGATGATGCCGATTTGGTCTGGTTTGGCTCCGGCCTTCAGCAGCCTGGTGGTGATCTTCTCCACGTTTGCAGCCTCCGTCCTGTAAAACATTTGCAGAGAGAATTAACAAACAGAACAAAAAGTCAAAGCCGTGCAGGACATTACACTACTTGTTACGATTGTTCCTTTTATACCACAGTAAATATTATAGCTAATTCTGCACACATGTTGCTTTTTGACATAAGGGGCCTCAGTTTCTTCACATAAAATTTCACTATCGCTGCATATAAAAACACCCACTGAACTTAACAATAGAGTGCATCTTATACATGGTGCGCCATTGTTTTCCATGAAATACCACTGATATTACTTTGTTTGTTTGTTTCAGGCCTAACAAACTAGATTTGTTGAGACAGTGACAAAAATCACCTGTTGAGGTAGGAGGTTCCAGAGCTGGCAATTTCCTCTTGGCCTTGTGTTACGTAGAAGAACATGGGCTTGTCAGGCTGTGGCCACTGGAAGTCAAAGCCCTTTTTGATGCGGTCAGCTGGAAATGAAACAAAGTGTTTACTGGCCAGAAGGGTTTATAGAATTGTGGTGCCACACAAGATGAAATAATGAAAGACACACAGTACCTGCGGTGACTCCGTTCTGCAGGGAGCCCTCGTAGAAGATGTTGGATGGGAAGGCACTGAGGGCGGGGTGCATGCGGTACTGCACCTGCAGACGGATGGGTCGGATACCCAGGACCACCAGGCGTTCAAAGAGGGACTGGGAAAGACCAGCCTTAGCTGCCTTCTTACACATGACCACAGGCCCCAGCTGACAGTGGTCACCCACCAGAATGAGCTAAGGGGGAGAAGAGTGTCACAAGTGAGTGGCTGAGGGGCTAATGAGAAAGGTTGTTATTGTTTCAACATCATTTAAAACAGTGGTCCAAAAACCAGAGCCTGTTACTGGTTCCTAGACTGATGGTTGTGAATCCCTGTCTAAATATATACATACTGTTAACATTTTTGAGCAGAATTTCCAAACATTTTGTGTTCACCTGTTTGGCTCCCAGCACCACGGGCACCATACACTCTGGCTCAGTGGCCTGGGTGCTCTCATCAATCAGAATGGAGCGGAATTGCATCTTGGCCAGTCGTGGGTCTCCAGCTCCAACACAGGTGCAGCAGATGACATCAGCGTTCTTGACAATTAAGAAGGAAATTTATTAATTTCACATTTTGTTTTTATGATTTAAGAAAAAAAAAGTTTGTCAGATCAGTAATGACGTATATGAGTTGCTCCAATACCAACATTTATTAGCACTGTAAACCTTCAATGATTAAAAAGGAAAACGCAGTCAAT
Source organism: Cynoglossus semilaevis (assembly GCF_000523025.1). Classification (NCBI taxonomy): domain Eukaryota; kingdom Metazoa; phylum Chordata; class Actinopteri; order Pleuronectiformes; family Cynoglossidae; genus Cynoglossus; species Cynoglossus semilaevis. Next base: position 4,560,472 of record NC_024308.1, read on the forward strand.
TTTATGTTATAGCCCAGAGCCACAAAAAACTTTTGCCCTGTAATTGTAACCTTCACAGTTCCACCTCGGGAACACTAACACAGTCCTCACCATCAGCAGCTCTCTCTCTGCAGTGCGTTTCAAAGCCCTGTAGCGTTTCTCATCAGCTGAAGACAGTTCACCCGTCTCATCCTTCAGCTGCTGCAGCTTCTGAAGCTCAGGCATACTGGAGCGACAGAGACAGAGACAGGGCAGGATTAGTGTTGTGCCGCTACATGAACTCAAACAAAAGTGCGTCTCAGCTTTGGACAACTTTATTTCTCCTCGTACGACTGACCTGTCCATGTTGCTGATCTGATTGTGAAGAGCCAAAAATGACACTGGGGACTCGATGGCTTCACGACTCTTGGCGCAAAGTCTGACAACCTTAAGCCCAGTCTTGTCAATCTTCTCAGTCAACTGATCCACAGCGATGTTACTGGGAGCACACACCAACACTGGGCTGCAGGAAACAGACACCAGAACGTTAATGGATCATCTTTTAAAACTGGCAAAAATAAAATCGACAGTATAATTAAATACTTAAAAACGATCTTACCCATTGCCCTGTCGGGACAAGTGGTAGACAATAGTAGCAGACGTGACAGTCTTGCCAGTACCAGGAGGACCCTGGATCAGACTGAGAGGCCTCTGCAGCACCGTCTTCACAGCATACACCTGGTAACACAGAAATACAAGGTGGTCAAAAAAAAAGCACATTAAAAATTAAACCTTCACAAAATATTTGCCTAACCGCAGTTAGGTTAGTGAGGTCTGACCTGTGAGTGATTGAGGTCAGGCAGACCCGGGGCAGTGAAGCGTTTAGGGAGCTGGCACTTTATAGTAACATCCTCCACCTCGTGGCCCAGCAGTTTGTGGTAAATGTAGCCAGACACGGAGGTCTCGTCAACAGCAAACGTCTTCAGGGCACTCTGCATCCTGAAGCAACACAAACACAAAAAAACGTCTTCAGGGCACTCTGCATCCTGCAGCAACACAAACGTCAGCCATTAAAAAAGACCTAAACATTTCATTGCATTCTTGGACAAATACTACTACTAAATATTTTTTTTTATTATTAAAAGTTGATTCCACAAAAACATACCTGTCAAAGGAGGTGGACTTCCACACAAAGTCTACCTGGAAGTTATGAGGAATTTCCACAGGTGCTCCAACACTGCTCCGCAACTCAATTGCAATTTCATCACCATAATCTTGAAAACACGTGTTGTTAAAGAACATTACTTGTAAAGTGGGATCACTAAAGGTAAAGTTAAGCGGGGAAACACGTGTAGCCTTTTTTAAAACTAGGCTCAAACTAGGTTTCTTTAGACCTCATGATCAATAAAAATGTATTATTGCCAGTGATGCCATCATTGTCCTAGGAAAACACTTTGGCCCCTAGTTTACAGTAGCCATAAACCAAACATTACACTGACATGTGTTAGCACCTGTGTTAACACATACAGAAATCTACACCACAATTGGTTGATGATAAAAGATACTGTCTGGGACTTTGATGACGTGGCCGATGCCTTTCCACAGTGGAGCCAGATCTCCCTTGTATCGCAGGCAGATTTCATCACCCTGCATTAGACGCATGTCTGAAAAAGATAAGTGATATTTTTTCACAATAGGATTTTTTGTTTTTAAAGAAAAAAAACCCCATTATGTTCAAGACATAACCAGAAATGATACCTGAATCAGTCTTGGGCAGAGTGAAATAAGCAATCCGCTTCTTATTCAAACCCAGGTCCCATCTGACAGTTATATTGTCCTGGGTCTGAGAAAATGAACATAACAACGATATTGTTAATCATTTATCTCAAGGAAAAAAAACAACAACAAAAGCATGGTTAAAAAAAACAATGGAAAACATTTTTAACCATTTTACACAACAAAACCCTACATTTAAGAAACAGTGCTCAATACCTGGGATTCTTTCAGCTTCTTGTCGTAGTCAGCCTCCAGTTTGACCAGAGGACCAAAGATATTCTGGTACTGGTAGGCGTCTTCGTAGCGCAGCAGCACATGTTGAGGTTCCTCATCCACACCGGGCTTTTCTAGATCTTCTAGTGTCGCTGTGGGATTGTCCTGTGAGCAAAAACAGAACAATCATTAAATCAAGTTTCAAGGGGAGAGAGCGAAACGCCCCCTGCTGGACCACTTTCATTGATGCACCTCGGTTTATGTCATAACATTTCCTCTACAGTCAGGTAAATACCTTCCAGAGCTCCTCTAACTTGTTGATCTGCTGAGCAGTGATCTGACGAGCTCGAAGCTGCTCCTGCTCTGATGGAATCTTCACCAGCCAGGACAAAAAACACCGATCCTGGATCAGTGGTTGCCACTGAGAGCTGTCCCAGTTGATGTCCTTCAGGCTGCTCTGGCTGGCACATGGCTGCCTGTATTAACACATGGTGGGAGGAGGTCAAAAAGGCTAACTTGTATTGTATGATAACTTGTGACTTTAAATGGAATAACAATAAAAAGAAAAAAGCTCAACGCTCACCAAAGATAAAAAAAACAAATCATCAAAGCCAAACACACAAACTGGATGTGTGAAGAACCAGCACTTACCTGCAGAGTAACACCACGACTGAATCCGCCTTGGCAGGGATGAAACCCAGAAGAAAGACGTTCCTGCAGCCACAGTTGTAACACTCGAGCACAGTCTCTCCCAGCGGCCCATCTTTATGCAGGGTCACTTCTTTGCATTTGGCTCTCACCAAGTGGTTCACAATGTGGCTGGAAATATGAAAATAAAAATTAAACCATTAGACCCGTGTCTACAGTTGACTGATATAGCAGACAAAAGAAATACGTCAAACTGTACTTATTACTTCCTTTTTTTAACATTTTTGCACAGAGAAAAAGACAAAGTTGGTTACACACCTGCCAGATGTGTTGCCACGTCCGTTACAGAACCATTTCTTGCTGGTGTTGCAGTACACGACACAGGCTGGATCATGGATACCACAATAGCTGAAAAATGGCACAATCTTTTTATTTTTTTTTATTTTATTTTGAACTAAAATTGAACATTCACGTTAATGAAATCTGCCACACACCTTTCTGAATATTGTACATCATATCGTCTATCATGCTGTTAAATACTGTAGTAAAACAACTAATATAAAGTATATAAAACAACTAAACAAATTAGCTAACTTATTTACCAGTACACTGACACCAGTCAGTTAAATGGACAGCACAAACAACTAAACAAATTAGCTAACTTATTATATTTACCGGTACACTGATACCAGTCAGTTAAATGCACAGCACAAAAAATGCCAAAAATCCAAGTACCTCTTATTCCGATTACTATAGGACATGACTCTCAGACATTCTTTACTGTTGACCCCACAGAGATGTCTGATAACGTGTGTGCTTTTATACCAGTTTTCATCACTGCCTGCCCTTTTCTCGTGATTGTGAAAACCAAGCAAGAGTTATTCATTACTAATCGTTTTCAAATTTAAATTTGACAATGCCATTAAGGTGGAGTTATTTTAAGTAATAATACACAAATCCCGATTCCTTTGATTTAATCTCTCTGTTTTCTCATCTTTTGAGGAGATGTTGTCTTTGTCGTTCTTGGCTGATGAAACTTTTTTAAAGCGGTAAATACTGAAAAGTTAGTAAAAAATTATCTGGTTCTGCCTGCAGCAGCGTAACAACAGATAACGTAATCTTGTAAAGTTAACATTTGACAGGTGTCTTTTAAACGATATCCATGGAGTCTCTTGATCTATATAATGTGAAAAACAAACTTGTTGCGCAACTTTTCCAAAAATAGTGTAGACTATCTGACATGAGAGGCGTCCTGGTGTGGCACGGCTGACGTACCTGCACGCGTGCACAGGTAGATCTTTGGTGTAGTACGTGTCCTCCTCATCCTCCTCAAAGTTCAGTTCTGCCAGCAACTGACTGGCTTTAGCCACGGAGTCGTCCACGCCGTTCAGGAGACCATCATCTGGACCATTGACCTGGAGCACAACACAGGCTTTACCACACCAAACAAACTGAAGCTAACCATTAGCGGCTATCCTTCGAAAGCGCGGAAAATCAGATAGAACATGAATGAATCGACAAACTGTCACTACACTCAACGCGTATTATTTGCCACATTTGTTTGCAACGGTGACTTCGAAGAGACACAATAAAACAAACGGAATCACCTGATAGGTTTAACCACACGCTATGTGGCTTGTAGCGAACGACTGGCTAACAGTTAGATGCTAACGTCCAATAATAGCGAGGTGGCAGACAAGCTAACAGCAGCTAATGCGAGCGAGTCGCAGTTTAGCGCGGCTTCCTGTTAAAATATCAACTTCTAACCTGGCCGTCCAACTGGCTCTGGGTCTGTCCTTGAGTTTGCGTCTGGCTGGGTAGAGTGAAGTCGGTAAAATCGTACTCGGAGCCCTGGGTGTCCGCTCCAAGTAGCTCTGCATCCTCGGTGTCCAAAAAGGTGAGGGTCTGGGAGCTCGGCCCGTACGCCTCCACACTCATCTTGACTCTCTACTTTCGCTTTGCTTAAAGATTCCCGATATTCGCCTCCAAATTAAATAAATCCTCCCGGTGTTGATTTCGGAATCAAATGACCAAATGCCTATTCGTAGAACGTGGATATAAACACAAAAATCGAACCGATTAGCAGCTCCAAAGAACCGTCAGGTCCAACAGAGACGGCGTCGGAGTCTCTGCGCCGCTGCTGCTGCTCAACGTGTGACGTAGGCACACGCTGTACGCAGTAGACCAGAGACCGGAATGCAAATGAAAGAGTTTTCACTCTGCTGCATTCTGCGGAAATCAAACCATATTTCCGAAGAACTTTAGGGACTAACCCAACTAAATGTACTAAAACTGTGTTCTTCAAAGCAGGACACATCAAAGGTTGACTTGAAAAAATCGAAAAAAACAAAAACACATTTGTGAGAAGAAGAAATAAAACAGTATAAAACTTACCACCATTACTAAAAGAGTCATTCACCCTTGCCTTGCCTCTAGTGAACCACCCGTGAAAGATGCACATACAGTTGTTTAAAAATAGTATTTTTTTAAAGCCAAAAATGAAAATGAACATTTTCATATTACTGATACTAGGCCTTTTGTTTATCTACATCAGTAATGGATCTGTATGGAGGCCGCCATGTTGGATTAGCATGTTTTGTTTGTTTCTTTTTTAAATGAAACACATATTTACTTTTAACTTTAACAAATTTTCAATTGAAGATCTTTGATGGACGACACCATGGAGGACACTGTCAAAGACCACCATACTGGCCTTAGCTTAGGATAAGTATTCTGGAGGTCCCTTGTCAACATTACATTAAAACAAAGATGGCTCCTTTATACAGCTAGTGAAGCAGGTCTTTTTCTTCTGTTTATGATGCTCTTCTCCTTCTTGTATCTGTTTTTATGAGGCATAAATGCAGCACTTTTTAAATGACGTCTGTAGGTGTGTTGCCATGGTTTTATTATGATTATAGTGTATACTGGAACACCACAGTTGGTTCTGAAAAATGTCAAGGTTTTTTAGGCTCCGTTTTTGCTCTTTAACATTATGCAGTATGTCTTTTATGTTACCTTTGCATAACATTCTTCAAAGTAGCATCTAATGTTATTTTACAAATGTCATTTGACAATAAACCACATTTTTGCAGAAGTGGGGCGAGTTATTCTTCGGGCTTCTCATTTTTATAAAGGAAATTTCATAGATGTTCTTGTTATACGCACTGATCCCACAGCACTTGTGGAGTACTAATGAAAGACACGAGTGAAGTGAAAAACACACAGACGTTACTTGTGATCCTTTATTTCAAAGCCTTTACTTTTACAAAGTTAAGATTACTTATTGTAAAAGTGCTTTGTTAATATCAGAGGCAGAGGACACCGTTTCACAAGTTACTCCCTAAACACAGGAACTTACAGTACATCACAGAGCCATTCTGGTATTTTGTACACCAGGGTACATTTCGAGATAAAAAAGTATTTTTGAGGTAGCCACGCAACTGACTGGACAGCACCAGTCAAATATCTTTCAACCGACCCACTGAGCGTTTTAAGGCCTTTTTTTAAGAAAAGAAAAAAGCACACAAACAACAGCAAGGCACAGGAAAGAGTCAGGGTCAGAGTTCACCTCATTAAGCACTTGTTAAGCCACACTGTAAAACATCAGCACCTGCATTTGCTATATGACAAATCTGCCCAACATTTAAAAAGTGTTCAACCACTGGGCTGACCAAAGAACCAAAAAATGAAGAGAGAGATGAAGTTAAATCTTTTGTCAGTTCACTGATATATTCATTTTCAGAGACACAGAAAGCTGAAGTTGCGTGTGGTAAATTCATAAACTTCCTCCTTGAGATTCACACGAAGTGGTGGCATGTTAGGTGGTGTGAAAAGTGCTAAATAATGACTCCTCAGCCAGAAAACCAAACAAACCTAACATTTTAACCTACAGCGGGGCGCTTACAGAAACAATAAAAATACATTTTTTTGTTTTTATCTGGTTAGAAGAAACTTTTACTTAAATGAAAATAAAGCAAAAGCGTCCTAAGAAGCAAACCACGCGTGAGGGCTGATAACTAGTGGGGAAGAGGGGGGTAAAAACATATTTCAAATTAAAGTGACAGAAAACAAAAATGTTTATAAAAGGTTATCCAAATTTTTAAAAAGTTAGATGGAAGTGTAAAATAACAAAGTGCTGCATGAATAAAAGTTGACTACAGTGGGAGTTTAAAATTAAATAAACTGTCAAGGCTACACAACTGCTGAGTGGACAAACTAACACAGTAATACGACAGAAGCTATTTGGTTTAGAGTTAATTTTTAGTCTAAGGCTATAATGCAGCCGTAGTAGAATTTTGTCAAAACTCACAACAAACGCTTCCCAAACGGCCCCGACCTGAGATCTGTGAAACAACATTGCACATCATGGGGGGGACAGATCTCAGTCCGGAGACTTTGGGATTTAAAAAAAAAAAAAAAAAAATTACTTTTAATTTGGACCAAAAAACTGTGGGGACAATGAGCTGAAACCAACCCATTTCCTGATTTAAAATCCTTTGTAAAAGAAGGTTAAATTTCACATATTCTTATAAAGAAAGGGATTCAAGAAAAAATAACAACATAAAATGCTGAAAAGAAATCTAAATGTTTAAATCTGTAGGAAACTGACATCAGCCGTTTGCTTAACATACATAAAAAAATTAGGATAGGCCTATTGACTAAACTCGCTGGATGTATGTAAGCGTTAAACATCGCCCCAAATGTGACCTCTAAACTATTTCATTAGCCCTAACCCTATAAGGTGCAATAATAGAGGTCACCTTTGGGGTCACTGTTGAAACATCTGCCAGATAACAGACTTTTACAGACTTAATAAAACAAACGTCAAAACAAAATCAAACACAGTCTCACTGCTGTGTTCAGGACTGAATTCATTACAGTAAGTTTAAAATGATGTTTCCTGTTCCTTGGAAAAGCTTACGTTACAATGTGAACCCAGGTTGACTCCCATTTTATCTTCTCACCATATCATAAATCACATTTTGCAAAGGTTAAAAGACAAAGATGGACTGGGACTGTTTTTCAGTGAAAAAAAACACATTTTAAAAAGTTGAAGGAGGTTTGGCTACTTGTGGTTAAGTGCAATTTCTCTTGTGTGGCGAGTGCTGGAGAGGCTGGTTCACATCTGGAGGTCACTTAGTGGAAGTGCTGCTGGCAGTGGATCTTATCCTCAGCCTGGTCGAGAAGCTCCAGAATTTCCTGGACAATGGCCTTGAGCGCACGACCCAGGTCTTCCCCGCTGTAAGGCTTTCCAAGAGGAGGCACGTGGACAAAGGCGGAGCGGCCGCGGCTCAGGTACAGAGAGGTGTAGTAGGTGAAATCACAGAGGTATCTGTCAGTGAGGAGGGCAGAGGTCATGTCAGGAGTAGAACATCATAGTGTGCAGGTAGTTTTTAAATACAGGTTTTGAATGAAATCAGGTGAGGAATGAACAGAACTGCAAAGTTGGAACCTGCAGAGCTTTTATAATAAACATACTGCAGAATAATGAAGATAAAAGAAGCAAACAATGTGTTGGGAGTGTGACATCTAGTGGCAGTACAGTAAAATCCTTAGTAAGTACTGAATGACCAAAGTAGTCAGAGTAGTTTAACCTTATTGGGAGTTACATACAAAGGTTTCACTGTAAAATGTAGTCAAAACCTGGGATTATAGTCCTCACAGAGCTCTACTCCATTGTAAAGAGATCCTTCACATAATCCAATTTCAAGGAGTCATGTGACAGGAAGACAGTGTCACTTGTCTAATCTCTTATCCTAGATAAGATGTCAGTTTTTATCAACAATGTTTTGCAGCTACACTGATGTTTGGTCTGTTGATTCAGTACTTATTCAGGGAAAACATTATGGGATGATATAAACACTAACACTTACACATAAAAACTAGATTCAAAATGCAGACATAAGATGAATTATTAAAGTGTTAGAAATAAAGAATAAAAAAAGAAACTCAGATGTTTGATTTAAAGTAAAAAAAAAAATATATATATATGTGTATGTACCTTCCAGCATCTTTGGAGACAGACACAGCTACACCCAGTCCAGAAGCTGTCACTCGTTTACAGACTGATTCCATGTCAATAACTGAGTCGATGCAGTCAGGGCCTCCCACAATGCAGCACTGGGAATCAGGACAGAAGCTGCTGTTGTCCAGACCTCTGTAGCCACGATTTCTGCCGCATTTCTCCAGTGTGACAGTGGTGGCCATGCCTGAGACTCCGACATGAACGACCAACTGGAAAAAGAGTTAAAAAAAAGTTAGAAGTTAGAAGCAGTAATGTGTCAGAAAATCATTTATTCATAGTAAATTCAAAGCTGCTCCTTTTGTTCCACTTCCCCTGTGTATCTCTATTTAAAATTTGTAAATGTTTTTATACCTTTAAAAAAGATATTGATAAATAAGGCTCATTTGTGAAATGATAATTTGCTTAGAAGTCTCAAAGGGGCTCGAATGGCAGCATTTGTGCTCATAAGACAATGTAATTACAGGATGAATACTATTACCCTAATTAAATTACTTGTGTTTGTGTAATTATAGAAAGACTGAAAACTGTGCTTAGAAATAACCTATAGTATAATACTCATTTCCTTACCAGTGGATGATACTGCTTCCATAATGAAGGAACCAAACTCTGCACTGTCTGGTACTCTACAGGAACCTCATACACATGAAGATCCACTTCGCTGCCCAGGCCAAGTTTCTTCAGTTCCTGAACAATTGAGAATGAAGCTAATTAGAGTCAGTGCTAGAAAAAAATGAATAAATCAAATAAATTTAATTTTCTTAATAATTCAGGATAGCGCCATCTGTCTGTAATTTATTTCTTAAATTTCTTTTGTGAAAAGTCAGTATACTTCTGCAGGGGGCCTAGTTTATCAGTGAAATGGCTCATAATAGTCAGTCTGCAGGAAAACCCTGTCAGACTGTTGAACAAAACACATCTAAAACACATCTTTTTATCATGCAGATTGCAATTTTCAAATGAAGACATAATGTAGTGTCAAGTATGTCACATTTCTTCTGCCAGAGTTAGGGTTTATCACATGTTGAAGTCAACAGCTTCAGTGAACAGAGCGGCCTGTACTGTAGTACATTTGTCAACAGACGTGTCTGTTCAAACATTTGTTTCTTGTATCCAATAAGGACTTTGGTGAATTACCAAAATATTTACCACATGGACCAGAACAGAGTTATGTCCAAGCTTTGGACTGAATTTGTCACGTGATGTGGCTAAAAAGATTAAAGTGACTGCTGCACCAAGATTCTGTGTTCAGCATTCCTGAAAATTAAAATCAAATGTAAAATCAGATTAATATTATTGAGGAAAAAGGAGCTCAGTAAAATTTTGAAAGTCACATATTTTTACATGACATTAATAACCCCGTCATTTGCATTTGTCACTAATAAATACGGTTGTGAAACACATCAAATCACCATGTATTATTTGTGTTTCTGTTCAATAGCAATATAAAGAAAAATTGCGATTATTCATGATCAATAACACTATGAAAAACACTTGAGTTCTTCACAAGATTCACTTAATAAACCAATAGGGAACAGATCAAAGATGCATTTACAGATATTATGACTAAGGAAGATTAATCTTGATCCCATACACACACAGCTGACCAACACCTCCCCCATCTCCCTGCAGGTCAAACAGCTCTGGACACTGACCCCCACTTGTGTTGAAAAGGGGTTTGTCTGACCACGTCTGTGACCTATCCACAAAGCAGCCTTTTGTTTGCCTTTAATATCCTTATCAAGTCCGTCTAGACACCCTGAAAACCACAATCGACCCCCTCACACACTCGCCCCTGCAGCACACATGGAGCCTGTGGGACAAACTGGCGTATGACATGCTAACGGTCATCATCAGAGCATTATGTATTAGCATCATCACAGCATTATGTAACATTTACAGAAGGTTTGAATACTACCAATAACAGAGCAGGTACTGTATAGGTTTGTAGTGTTGTGTACATTTTCAAAATTGTGAGGTTATCTTTGCCATTTGAATAAATGATAATACCAGAGATTGCACATGCCGATAAAAATAATACTTACCTGTACTGCTACCCAGCTGGCGTTGACAGTGTGTTCTCCAAATGGCCCAAAACCTATAAAAAATCTTATTTTAATTACTCAAATACTTCTAGTTGTTATCTATAAACTAAAATACATGCATTTTCTCGGACAAGGATCATAGCACAAACAATTTATATTTCGAGAAACAGGTATGCACCGTTTAAAATGTCAAGCTGTTTGTTTAAGCAAAATGTCACCAATTGTAATATCAGTACATATAATACTTAACCCATGACATAAGCTAAATATTAGCCCCTGGATTTTAGGAGATATTACAGGCTACTGGTCAAAAATATATCATATCTTTGTCCATCAATATAGTGACAGCATATTTGGATTTGCAATAAACTGGTCAAAAATATATCATATCTTTGTGCGTCAAAATAGTGACAGCGTTTTTGCATTTGCAATACATAAAATACCATAATACAGCACTCTTTTTGTAATTGCTTTTATGTTTTTAATGGAACCAAAATATTATTTGGTTATATTTCAAAACTTTACCAGTGTTATTGGGTTTTATTTTAATGCTGAGATTCAACTTTTCCTGTTAGTTTATTATTCTGCCAATGCGTCTCAATACCACTTTATATCACCAGCCCAAAAAGAAAAAAAAACAAAAAACAAAAACAGCAGCAGCAGCAGACGATGGACATGCACTCACTCTTGTTTATACAGGGATCTATAACTGATCCCCCACCACCACATTTCCTCGGGTCAGCAGGTCCCCAGGGGCTGTGTGTAGGGGGGATCTGTCTGGCTGACAGGCTGCTGAAAAGGAGCAGAAAGAGGGGCCAGCAGCTGCCAGCCGGCCAGCTATTGTGGAGCTGCTGTTCCCAGGCAATCTACACATCTTGATCAGCTGAGACTGCCAGCTCCTGCACCCCTTTGTGTCTGAAAACATCAAATCCTTGTGTCTAGCTCTGTAGAGACATGCACCGAAGTTTGGAAAGCCTGTTCCCTTTTCTTTAAAATGTACTTAATAAAACATTATTACACTCTACACTGTATATTACCGGCTATACTAGCGGTTTTACTAATGTTGTTACACATGATTTAAATTATTATTTTTTTACAAGAGATTATTAGGTGATTGCTTTTTTCAATGCTAAGCCATTTGGGGCCATAAAATAGTGGAAAATATGAACTGGTGTGTCTGAAAGCAGAAAAAAAAACACGAGCTCAAATGTCTTGTTTTTTTATGAACAAACAAATGAACCAGGAAGTGTTTACATTTATGATGTTGGGAAGTCACAGCTGACTCAATGTTAACAAAAACAAAGTTGTGTAAAGATCTTTATAAATCTAGGAGGAAGACATTACATTAGGAAGTTGATGTTGATAGCAGTTATAGTGAAGAAAGGGTAATATTAGTATATTATAATGATTGGTTACGAACACAGACACTGGTGTAAATCTAACTATGTGATTTTGTTATAATTGTGCTAAAGTCTAACCACTGTGGTAATAAACCAGGTGTTAGTGAGAAACCACAGTTTGTCTCACTGTGAAAAGTAATGAAGAAAAAAAAATTTTTTTTTTACTCCAACCAGTGTCAGTTACATTGATTTAAAAAAAGCATTATTACTTTCACGTTATGTTCTTTGTGGCCAATAATACAAACAAAACATGGGTTATTTTTTATTTATGCACCGACCCATTAGGTATTAATGATCTATTACTGTGATGTAAATGAACAGATTTGTATATTGTGATAAGAAACACAAAACCATTTTATAATAATATTATTAATGATTATAGTTTTGTACACCTAATAGCCGTCGTTAGACAGCATTTATTTTGTTTTTCTCCGTTCCGGTCTTTTAGAAAAGGCAACAAGAAGGACGACGAATATGATTACATTTATGTCTACGGTTCATTTGGTTCACGTAAAACCCCACAATGACGTTAGAAGTTTCGAATATGCAGACACCACCATTTTCCAAGAGTGAGGAAAAAGCAGCGGAGTGAAGCAGGAACAGCCTGACGCCATTAATGTTGCAGCAGCTGTCACCTACACAACTTTTCCTCCACTTCACCCGCGCTAGAAGGAAAGAAACAAGAAAAGGACAACGTTTAAAAGGGAGAGACAAACCTGTCACGACCACAGTTCGTTTGCTGTTATCCATCTCCCGTCGTGTTACAGAAGAGCCACTGCCTTATTGATGTTCGGTTCTTCTTTTCAGTCGCGGCCGTAAAAACACCCAAGCTCCGCCGCAGCTGACGGGTCCTTCCAACATCAGACTAAAGCTGAGGAGCCGGTGTCCCTGTTGTAGGCCGTTCTTCTTCTCTTCTTGTTTGTTTTAGACAAACCTGGGACGCACTGGGTATATTGGTGCCTCCTATTGGTGTGGATGCGGCACTGCTTAACACAGCTTTACAGGCGTTAGATTAGATCGAACTTTATTGATCCCACACTGGGATAAATGACATGTTGCAGCAACAAAAACGGGACAGAGAATGACTTAAAGACAGGAAGAAAATAAAATTAGAATAAAGTTTACATTGCGCGGGTAGAATAGACAAAAAGTATCCATAAAAATATAAAATACTAGAAGCAATTGATATTTCTTTGTATGAATAATACAATATATCAGTTATTTCTAAAGTTTGTATCATTTGATAATGATAACTAAACATTTTATATAATAAAACATGGTATTCCATCTGAAACCACTGACATAAAAACATAAAATAACTTCTTATGTTATTTAAATGCAAACACCACTGACATAAAAACATAAAATAACTTATTTAAATGCAAACGATACTGTTCACAATACGATGTTTAGAAATACAATACATTTTTCCAGCATATACTAAACTAAAGAAAAGGCGATGCCACTAAATGTTCTCTTCTTTGACAGTGTTTGGAATACATTGGTTATGTCTTTTTATTAAGATGAGGGTTTGGGTTTTTTTTCCCTCCTCTTTTTTGTCACACTTGTCACAGAGCATCAGGAAAACCATGCATTCAACTCAGCCAGGGCTTGACTGGAAAGTGTGAAGAATCTTCAGCTCCTCCGCCATCTGTGTCTGTTCACCAAGCTGCCAATAGTGATTATCACACTGTGTGTTATGGGCCTGTACGTCCAGTGTTGTGCTACTTGGACTGTCCAGCTGTAAAGTGCCTCAGACCGGGTTGTTTGCATGTAAGGCAGTGGATCTGCTCCCTGCAGCACAGAGGAGCAGCTGCAGTGCTGTGACAGGCCACTGAGCAGTGTGTGATTAGTGAGGCGCTCCACTCCACTCGTGTTTCTGCTACATTTGATGCTCCACTCTCTCATGGTCTGTCCACTTTAATGCACTTAAATGATTTATTCTAAATCAGTGGTGACACCAAACTCAGGTCAGTGGCTCTTACTCAGCATCGTAGTCATGTTTGTCGAGTTTATGAGAACATTAGTTGATCTTAAATATGCAGAAATATATATATTTTTTCCTTTTACACCAATTAACAAGTGCAGTAGAACCAATTTAAACTGTGTTAGCATAACTACATTGGAACAACACCCAACTGTACTCAGTAACACTTCAGAGGATGCAGTATTCTTATACTTGCTGGTTATTTCAGTTTAAATCACTACAAACTATTTCAATTTTCAAAGCCCAAGTGCAGACAACACAGTAAGTCTCTTTGGGCTCCAGGGTCTGAATGTGAAATGATACAACTCCAAAAAAAAAAAAAAAAAAAAACACATTTAAAAGAAATACAAACGCGAGTGATCACACAAGAAAAATCAAACATTCTGGAACAGCGGATAGAAGGGAAAAAAAACCCAACAACTTCCTTTTAAGGGAAAGAAATCACTGTCAGACCAGAACGAGAGTTTGCTGTATCTGACTCTGCAGGTGGAACGTCAGAGGAGGGAGGGAAAGTGATAGAAAAGATTGGTGTGGGCAAAGGAGATGGGGAAATATAACTGTTATTTTTAAATACTGTCAGACAAATTGCTCTGATGTCATGATGACAGCACAGCAACAGAGTTCACCATAGAACGAGTGTTAGCAGCAGTACCAAAATGTGAATTAGAGCAACAGAGTTCACCATAGAACGAGTGGTAGCAGCAGTACCAAAATGTGAATTAATCATAACAACAACAATAATAATAATAATCAAAATAATCACCATTAGCATGACCATACCATAGCAATTCTAATAATTGACAAAATGTTTATGTCCATTCAGTGGAAATATCTGGGGTGTTTAAACTTTTATATTTACAATGTTATTACATAATTATTTAGTCATTAAAAATTTTAATATTTTTAACATTTTACATTTTTATATTTTGTTATGAAACTGTCTCAGTTTCTGTGCATTCGTACCATTGAATATTTTTTATTTTTATTGTTGCTCTAATTTTTAATTCACATTGTTATTCTTCTATTTTACAACTTTGAAAAAAGCTTTATTTGCTGCGAACCGTCACTTTGCCGTGGATCCTTCATCTGTCTTTTCACTGGGGCACAGGCCAATCACTGGATTATAATTCATATCATGACATTTCAGAGGAAAATGATAAGCAGGCAACGGTGACTGGATTGTACTTTGCATTGTGGCCACAGGGAGGCGCGGGAGAGATTCATGTACTGTGAGGGATCCCAGTGTGAGCTGGCAGGGAGACGAGAGGGGAGAACCGCACAAGTCACTGGAGAAGGTTGGAGCTAAAAGTGTTCTGCCGCCAGACTTTCATCGACGTCCATCTGTCTGCGTCGCCTGCAGAACACAGATAAAGCTAAGGTTTACGGTGCGTAATTACGCACGGCTGAGAGGGAAGACCGGCGCTGTGTTGCTGTGGACATCGGCGGACAAAGGGAAGGCGAACGAGCTGGAGTCCAACAACTGACTTGAGAGCAGAGCAGAGGAGTGCTGTTGGAGAGGAAACCGGGGATCTGGAGTCGGAAGTGATTTGTCTTTTTTTTCTCCTCTTCGGAAATGTAACTTTGTTTCAGGATCTGCGGCACAAAAATAAGCAAGTTTGGGAACCGTGAAGAAGAGAGGCAGAGTGTGTTACTGAGAGGAATATTTCCATAAAACAGCACTCCGATCTTCAGAGCATGGGGTAAGTTGGAGATTTGTGTCAGGAATGTCTGGAACTGATATGTGTTGAAATGGAAAAATGCATTCAAAAGTCAACATGTGCCGAGTCGGATATTCTGGGTGTGCAGGGGTTTGGTCGACTGGAAAACACATATTTTGGATCTCACGTGTGAGGGTGAGAGAGAGAGAGAGAGAGAGAGAGGGACAGAGTGAGAGAGAGTGAGAGAGAGAGAGGGAGGGGTGGTGAGAGAGGGAATAGACTTCGAAGTGATTTGTGTCACGTTGTAGTTTTCACAGATATTTTTGAGACTAAAACCTACAGTAGCTACATTAATGAAGGTTTGACTGAAGTCTGGTGTTGGCCGCCACTCGAATGATGGCTGTGACTGTGGTGAGGTCAAACATAAGGGGCATGTTCTCTGCTCTGACTTGTTTCATGTGTGTGTGCTGGACTTGTGATTATATGGTAATAAAGTCTAACAGAGGTCTCTTACACATCACCCAGTCAGATACAGTGATTTCCTGTTTCCTGCTGTCATGATGGTCGTAACACACACACTGACACACACACACACACACACAGAGAGAGAGAGAGCGAGCCTATAAAGTGATAACCCAATAACCCAGTAATAAATGTCACTATCAATAACCCAAACCAATACATCCCCAAAATGCAGACATTTTAACCAGTGCTGGCAAAATAAGCATTCTCCTTCCTGCAGGGGGTGCTGTAAACACAATTTGGATGCAAGATAAAGCAATACAGTATATGGTATTATTTGGTACCATGTATATACAGTAGTGTAGTCTGTACAGCTTCAGATTTTGTCATTGCTACTTTGCAGTTATTCCTGCTTGAGCTGAAAGTTGTCAAAAAACAACAACAACAACAAAAAAGGAAATTTAAAATGGAGTCAAACGGCAGAATCTGTTTTGATTTAGATGTATTAGCTCACAGCAGTGATCCTCCCCCCCGACCCTAACACCTGACTTCCTGTCCAGGTTTTAGCTGCAAATTTGTTAGCTCACAGCAGTGATCCTCCCCCCCTGACCCTAACACCTGTCCAGGTTTTAGCTGCAAATTTATATCCTTTTTGTTGCATTACTGCCACCCAGCATTTCAGGTTTCCACTGAAAAACAATCCACCCAAACATGTCCTGACCACTGCACACAAACACAACATCAACTAGTTTAGGTGGAGGAGTCACTAAATGTTCAGGAAACCTACTAAACCAGGTTATATATTTCATTTTCTTTCCTACAGACAAAGTCTAAATAAAGAGGGTTAGCCTCACCAGGACTAAATTTAGGTGAACATCAGGACGACTGCTCCTAATGATACCAAACATTGCCCCCAAAACTGTGAGACAAATAGCTACACCCCCTCTCACGCAGACTCACCTCCATCTAGCCAAACAGACTGACTAAAACTGTGTCCCTAATATCATCCCAAATGTGGAAAGCCATAACCGTAACCATGCAAATTAAGAGCGCCGCAAATGAGGTCCCACCTCATTAGGACCAGACAGTGGTCCCCATGAGGGACACTGGCCCAAAGAAGTCCATCTGCATGTTAGCATGGACTAAAGGGTAACTAACAAAGACACTGTACTCAATACATGCACTGATTGTGCAGAGACTTCTGGGGGGGCGGGGGGGGCGGGGGGGGGGAGGGTTTCGTTCATCCTCCCACGCTTCAAGGACATTCAGATTGAGGAGAGGAACTTAATTGAAGACACTCTTTGAATGTAAATAACTGTTTGTCACAGTGTGACGGACCGGGCGACCTGTCCTTGGTTAATTCTGGACAAGTGTCGCCTGGGATCGACTAGCACTCTCCCCCCGTGACCCTTAACGAGAAAGGCAGTTGATGAAAGGGACGGTGCGTGAATGGGATTCTGCTCTGAGTTCTGAGTGCGGTCGCGCTGCTTTGTGAGACTCCTGTGTGTGAAGCTGAGTCTCTTCACCCGAGTGTGTGTGTGTGTGTGTGTGTGTAGTATGAATTATACATGCGGTGAAACCAGTCAGCCTGGTGCAACTACACCTGAACCCTTCTTACGTTCCCTGGTCTCTGCCTCTGCCCTCTGGGGTTCAGTGATACTCGCAGTGAGACCTCGATGACTGCATGTTCAAACGCACTCTCACGGTATCACTGACCTCACGGTACGGTGTACGCCACATGAAGGTAAGTCTGTTTGTGGAGATCAAGTGTTTCCAGCTCTAATTAGGAGGACTGAACTCTCTGGACTAAGACTGTCTTGACAATGTGCTGTAAATGGTTCATATTTTGCAGAATTTTTTTTTCTGTTGTTACTATTTTGTGCTTCGGTGAAAAGCACATTTTAGCATCAACACTTGTCACTTTTCTCAAAACTCACATGGGAACAAATTGTATGTCAAACCAGAGCCAACCTCAAAACACACACACACACACACACACACACACAATGTCCTACTTTCAAATAACAAGAATCCTGTTACTTTTTTAGCGGACAAGTTATCCAACTTTAATGAATGATGAGAACATATTTTGGCTGAACTATTTTTGTTGAACTGAAATATACTGATTTTATTTTTAAAGAAATATATTTGACATTTTTCTACCAAAATAAAAACTGTGGACCTTGACTGCTAACAGCAAAACAACATCACAGGAATCACAGTCTGCTTTCGTTGATAGACCAAGAGGGGCGCGTCCTGAGAGCACCCCCTGCTGGACGACACCTTATCACACATCAAAACAACTTCAGAACTTGACCAGTAATGGGTTATTTTAGTAAAAAGTCTCAGCTTTGGAAAAATCAACATCTGAACTTGAAACATATATTTCTTTCCTCGGCCAACTGTGTTTTTTTTAACTGTATGTTGATTCCCTACTGGAATAACGTGGAGCGTCTTCTCCCTCTTGCCCTGCTGCAGAAGAGGACTTGTCTCCGAGCTGTAAAATGTACCCACTACACCGAGAGAGGTACCAACATACTGCTTCCTGTTTGGTGTTGTTCTGCATGACAGGGATGGGCGATAATTAAAGCACACACTTTTAGATGATCCTGATCACCTGATCACTGTCCTACAGACGTTTGAGTAAAGACCTGAATAGTAAAGTCTCTGATGCGGCTGAAGAATATGTACAGGATGTACATATATGTGTAAATACACAGCTACTCCTTATTATATTGATATTAGTTGCTTTTTTGCCAATGTGAAATCAGCATCATTTTATGGATCATCAATTTGACATTATTTTGAGAACAGGTTTTTTTATATATATATAACCAAGTGATCTTTAATATCCGTTCTTAAATCGCCCATCCCGACTCCATCGACCAGTCACATGCCTTGGAGGCCAAAAATCAACCATCATCACGTTGTCATGGCGTTAACCCTTCTGCTGCCATAGTGTAGTGAGTTCTGATTCACACAGTGAAGGTTTGACGCCTGTCATGACGTCAGCATGGTCCCCTGCCGTCGCCTCCTTGTGGCTCCCTCATCACATCGTCTCATAGTTTTTAGATTTGTTCTGTGTTCGATCTCTCGATCATGTTTTGGAGAGGTCTGTTTTGCATGGTAGTTTTGGAGATGCTGTAAAATATTACTCCACAAGTCTAGATACTCACGAAGAGTCGCTGTGTGTGAAGAGTTTCATTTATTATTGAGATGCATCTTCAGCCTGCAGGACAGACATGTACAAAAGTCTGAGGAATTGTGGGAAAAACCTCACCAAACAAATCATTTTGTTTTGCAGCCTTTTAATTAGATTTGGTGTGGTCATATTTGCACAAAATGAAGCTAGGACTAAAACATGTCTAAAGAATAGCCCACTCATCAATTCAAGGTGTAAAAAAACGGTCATTTTAGTCCATAACAAATGTCGTGAGATATTTTTCAGAAAGCTCCTTGAAAAATGTGGAGCATTGTTAATATCACGGCACTCGAAACATTTGGCTGACCCACTAAAGCACAGATCTGCTGATTACACTGAGGCAACACAAACTCATCTATTACCTCTTTATTTACACGCTCTGAGAAAATGTGCAAATATGGACTTTATTTTGCTTTTTATTCCAACAGTTTCTGGGTTAATAAAAAGCCGGTGCTTCAGTTTACATATAGGGATCTGAAAACTACAATTAACACTTTGTCGTTTTCATCGAGGTTTATCTTGAGTTTCAGTGTGAATTAGGTTGATATGTTGCCATAAAATAAAAGATGTTCTTCCTAAAAGTCCACGTTATTCAGTAGTATTATCGCATTAAAAGGCAAACCCTGGTGAAAAGTGGTTTATTTAAGTGAATATGACACAAATATTAGCCTGAAATAAATTGACGTAAATATATTTGACATTTTACCCAAAACACAAATCTCTCATAAAATTCGGTACTACTTTTTTTTAATTTTTTTTTTATACAACATCACATCAGGCTGAAGTGTTCACTCTGGCCAGGTTGATCCACCCTCCCCAGGGTCAGGCTGATATAAAACATTTCCATTGTCTGTGTCCTCTGGGCCGAGGAGAAGAGCTCAGTGTGGATTTTTATTTTTGGAAATATCCGCAAATACTCGAAACAAACAAACTGTCATCTACAGTATTTCTTCTACTGGCGTTAAAAAGAGACCTGAGTTAAACGTTCAACTCTCTCTCTCTGTGTCTCTCTTTATCTCTCTCTCTCTCTCTGACCTTCATATCCAGAATACAAAGAACACTCTGCATTGTGCCACCTTCTCATTTTGAAGAGGGAGTAACTCAGAAGTTGAACCCATGAAAAGCTGACCTTCACATAACTCAGATAACTCAATAGCTATGATGAAACAAAACAGGGATTCCCAAAGTGTGGTGCGCGCACACTTAGGGGTGTATGATCTGCCACTAGGGGGTGTGCGGGATAAAAAAAAAATCTGTGCTGCAGATGTGGTGACTCTGTGTTCAGGCACAATCTGAGTTAATGTTTTAAACGCTGTGATCTGTAAGTACGTAGCTGTAGTGGCTCATGTTGCCACACGAGGCACTGTGGGCTGGCTCGGGTGTGTACAGTAGACACCAGGCTGCTGGATCTCAGAGGTCAGAACAGACGGAGCCCTGAGGGAGTTTTAGGAAAACAATGAAGAAAAGAAGAAGTGTTTCACTGTTCCTGCAAAATAACCTAAGTCCCTGGAGACTTTTTTTAATGCACATCCACTAGAAAAACAATTCTGTTCTTAAGCATAAATAGAGCTGATGCTTCAACTTATAGTTAATGTAAACATGGATTCAAAAACGAGGACGAAGCAGCTTATTCAGTATCATTGTTCCAATATTGCTCGGCGTTATACAACTAAGGATGTTCTTTATACATGGCAAAGGTGATGTAAAAAAACACAATGTCTTTATCGTGAATTTTGTTGATAAAAATCTGTGAATAATAAAGACTGAAAGTGGTTTTGGGCCACAAGAAATGAAAATAAAATAAGTCATTATAGTTAGAAACGTGTTGTTATCAGGCTCTGTTTCGACAGAGCAGTGATTCATCAAAAGTTCCAGCCAGTTGCTGCTTGAGGAATGACTTTATACAGCTATTAGATTATTAGTATTTATGAAGTTAACCTTCACTTTTGTTGTTTTTATAAAAACTTCCTGTTATTTAACATTGGATTTATTGACTTTCAGCGTCTCATTAAGACCTTACAAACATGACCTTGGAGGACCTGGTGTCCAGCTCTACCTTGACCTTGAAGAAACCTGGGTTGACTCTCCCAGCAGAAGGAGGGGGGAGGGGTGATGATGCACTTATGTGCTGTGAAAGTGCAAAGTCAGCCCAATTAGTTCTTTTTTCACTTATTTTGCTTATGAAAAGTTCAGCCAACCGTATTATTTTTTTCCCTCACCAGGCAGAGAGAAAGAAAAAAGTCTTGACATTTAAAATCCCTGCAGATCTGTATGTACGTCCATTCTCCCTCTGATCTGCTCCTCATTGTCACCTCGTCCCTTCTATCACGTCTCTCTCTCTCTCTCGCTCTCCGGTGCTGTCTGATTTACTCAGTTCAGGTGTGTGCGTTTGACTCGTACATGCTGTAGGATTTTAGGCAGATCACAGACACTGAAGGTTTTGATGTGTGACAGTTGGAGAAGTGTTTCTGTCTGGTGGTGTCTGCCTGCTGAGACAGACAGACGGACAGACAGACAGACAGACAGACAGACAGACAGTCAGTCAGACAGACAGACAGAGAGACAGACAGACAGTCAGACAGACAGACAGACAATCAGACAGACAGACAGAGAGACAGACAGACAGACAGACAGTCAGTCAGACAGACAGACAGAGAGACAGACAAGCATACAGACAGACAGACAGACAGTCAGACAGACAGACAGGCAGACAGACAGACAGTCAGACAGACAGACAGTCAGTCAGTCAGACAGACAGACAGACAGTCAGACAGACAGACAGTCAGACAGACAGTCAGTCAGACAGACAGACAGAGAGACAGACAGACAGACAGACAGTCAGTCAGTCAGTCGTGCTGCTTCTGTTTTTCACACATCAGAGATCCTGTCTGGTGAAAGGACACTGAGGTTTACACAAATCACAGGAGCAGCAAAAGAGGAATAAAGAAGTGGTGACTGAGATTGGAGGAGGTGTGGGTGTTGTGGGGGGGGGGGGGGTGTGTTTGGGGGCGTTCACACTTTTGGTGTAGTCAGATTTACTGCAGTAAAAATATGCAAGGGACAACTCTTCTTCTCTTCTAAACTTCAGGCCAGATTTTAGCTGTGAAGAACAACAACACCTGCCTTTGTTGTTCAAAGGGCAATGTAACGAAATGCAGACAATCCAGTCTGGAACATTCCAGGCTGTTTTAAGTCAGGAACTACAAGAAGGACAAGTGGAACAACTGAAATACCATCGCATGTCAAAATAATTGTCACATATCATTCATTTCTGCCTGAAAAGAAAAACTATTTAATGACCAGTTAATGACCAAATAACACCTCCTTTCAGAGACACACTTGGACCATGAGCCGTACTTTGGACATGTTTAAGATGAGAAAATGTGCAATATTTTTTAGGAAATTAACAGTTATGTCCTCTCTCCAAATCAGTTGACCAACACGTCAATAGTCCTGTTGCTCATTTTCTTTGGGTTCTAAACACATGCAGATTAATTTGACTGTGGAATTTGGGTTTGAATGGTTGACGTCGATTTCCAGAAAGATTAGCTCCAAGTTGCAGCCCTGACAGGATCCATTGATCGCTCGGTCCAAACCCAAAGTACAGCTAACGTTACAACCTGAGGACACTTGCCTGAAATCTACCATTCATCAGGTGACATCTCTATTTTCCTCTCTAATACACCACAGACATAAAACCAGCCATATTAGTGAAATGCTTTAACATGTCGACACATAAAGACTCATTCCTCCCAGGGCTGGGGGCCGTCCGTCGCTCCGCTGCTTTCCCTGCTGTTTGAGGTCTGATGCAACGTCCAAATGGAACAAAGTGACCTTGCTTTCAGCTGCGAGACCGTACTGTGACGCAATCACGGAGGAGCAAATTGTATTTATCAGTGAACCACAGGGATAAAATGACTTATGTCCGTGCTCACTGTTGACGTCAGGTCACACTGCTGTCAGCACAGGCGCAGACACTAAACCAGAAAGTAGGTTCACCTTCACAAAACACGTTGTAAAACCTTAATAATCAGGAAAAGGAACAGAGAACGTTTTCACTCACACCGACTTTTCCTGTTCTGCTAGACGTGACCAACAGGCTTTACTGCAAAAGTGAAAATATGAGTGACAAACATTTGT
Organism: Cynoglossus semilaevis; assembly: GCF_000523025.1. Taxonomy (NCBI): domain Eukaryota; kingdom Metazoa; phylum Chordata; class Actinopteri; order Pleuronectiformes; family Cynoglossidae; genus Cynoglossus; species Cynoglossus semilaevis. The sequence goes on from NC_024308.1 coordinate 4,583,983, forward strand.
TTTTATCAAGGCTTTTTGTAGGAACTGCAATATATATACAACTATATATATGTACTGCATATACATATGTACATGTGCATATACATATATGTACATATGTGCATATACATATATGTACATATGTGCATATACATATATGTTTTACGGCACGAAGAGAAGGAAAGTCCAGTTGCAAAACAAACTGTCTCTCCAGTTTCGAAACACTGAAAAGTATTACTTACAGAAAGAGGAAATGACACATTTCTAAACTTGCCTCTGTCTCAACTATTTATTGTAGACGGCAGGAAATTCATTTATTTTCAACACAGGGAATTAATTTGGCCAAATGAAAAAGAAAAAAAAAAGTTCCAGTAAAGCAACAAATATCTAGGTTTACTCTATTACTTTTCTATAAGAGTACCAAACCGCTTTTGTTTTCCTTGTCAGATCTGATCAACTGATCGTTTGTACCACTGTACACGGCACTGTGGGAATTTAAGACAACAATTCCACCTGAGGAAACCCTAGCTTCAGAAAACCACACATTTTACAGTTTTTCAACTAAAACTTCTACTTTATCTTCTGAAGTTTGCCTAACCCCCTCCCCTCGCCCCCCGCCCTCGCCTATAGTAGAACATTTTATGAATCCGACAGCTGTGACTGTAACTTTTCGCACAGTGGCAAATGTTCTGTGATGGGACGATCGTGGAGGTAGCTGTTAAAATTGACTGTCCTAGTTTAATGAACTCAACACGCTGCTCGCCTCAGTTGCTGCGTGTCGTGGATGTACGAATTAATTCCTCTACAGGAGGCAACCGTCCTCTTTATGATATGATGCGGTGCTAATTCGAAAGTGAGCGCGGAGGCCTGCGGGGGCAGCAGCCGCCGCGCTCAGAGGCGACGTCGTAAAGACAACTTGTTTTGTGACAGCTGCCCTGTAGAAAGGCCGGCCCTGGCCTCTGCGTCTCCCAGCTCACCCAGATGGAGCCATCACAGAAATATCTTTGTTTACGGTTGTTGCTGCAGGGCAGCAGCCAGACACCGCTGTGGAGACATTTTTCTGCTGTTTGAATGTGAAGCTCCAGCAGAAACAAACTGTTTGTTTGGGCTGAGCCTGACTTCTCATCTCTATCTTTCTTTGTGTGTGTGTGTGTGTGTGTGTGTGTGTGTGTGTGTGTGTGTGTGTAGCCCATATGCCTGAAAATCATCAGTATGCTTTATGGCACTTAATTTATCATGATTGTGTAGCTGACGGCCTGAGGGCTGCCCGGCTCCTTGACTGTCTAACTCTGCTTTTATTTCATGTGGTCGGTGGATTTAAAAAAAAAAAAAAAAAAAAAGAACTTTCCTCTCAGACACTGCTGGTTTATTTTTTCCGCGCTTCTACAATGACAGAAAATTAAACCAAGGTTTTTGTACAGCAAACTTTCAGCTTGTTTGAAGTGGAGCGGAGTGTTTTTAAGCAGCGGCTCGGCTCCACATTTACATCATCAAACAGCCGCGTGAGAGGAGCTGACAGACAGCAGTGGACCTGCGCTGCTACTGGATAAAAAGACGTGCAGTAAAATAAAATAGAAATGTCCCATATTGGTTTGGGTGGCTTATGTGTGTGTGTGTGTGTCCAAACTGCCTCTGGGATTCAGAGCTGCTGGGCTCAGATCCCAGAGGAGACGTGTCTCCTGTGTCTCCTGTGTCTCCTGTGTCTCCTGTGTCTCCTGTGTCTCCTGTGTCTCCTCTACGCTGCACTGCGTGTGATTAAAGCAGAACAGCTTCTTGTTCTAAATAGATGAAGAAGTACAGAGTGCTGTGTCTAATGATGAAACTCCCAGTCGATTGAAAAGTTATTTGGTTGAAATAGTCCGGAAATGTTAAGATACAAATGCTTAATTTTTAAAAAAAAAATTTAAGTCGTTGCAAGGACACGTTCCACTATGAGACTGTGGTTCTCTTTGTATTTACCTTTGAGGCGCGATTGACTGATAATACTTCAGTTTTATTCCCTCTGTTTCTGACTGATGCTCTGAGGAGTTTATATGTCTGTTGAGGTCAGATTTAATAGACGAAACTCCAGGTTTTTCTCCTTCTACGGTGGAAATCAAGGTTAAGCCACAGAGATTAACGGACAAACTGAAACACATGTAAATAAACACTAATTCTCTGATTAGATTCTAAATGGTCTTTTTAACGTTGCCTCTGAATGCCTTTAGTTTCTGGAGATGAACTAGACAATAATTCACCTTAAATGAGTGACATGTAAACTAGTCAAAATGATATAGAAATGTCTGATTAACTCAAGATTTAAATAACTCTTATTTTCAGCTATAGCCGATGCCAGTGCCTTACCCTCCCCTCCCGCCTACAGGCCATTTCCCACTGGACACTGGTCTGGTCATGCATGAAAGTGACCTTTTGATGAGGCTGTTGATTTAATTTGGGTCAATAAGCACGACCATCCCTGGACACTGAGACTACAGGGAGTTAGTGGTCCAACATTACGACCCATATAATTGGCATAAAGAAGAGGCGCGGACCTCGAAGACGACGATGTTTCCCATCGCTCTGCTCAAACAGACGTCCAGTCACTCTTTAAAGAACGTGTTACATTTCTAATCCCTTTAATTAACGGCCTGAGCTGATAATCCAGACACGGTTCTGCACCGCACTCCAGCCTGGATGAGGGACAGTGAGTCTGTATGTATAGGAGGGGAGAGAGGGAGGGAGGGAGGCAGGGGCGGGGGGGTGCACAGTATATGTACATGGTGTGTGGTACAGCAGTCATTGATCCAGACGACATCACTCACAGCAGGAGGTCAGCTCCTCTTTGAACATGTGTGTGAACTGGATGTTTGAATCTAACATGCAGTTGGACATATTTTAAAGTCCATGTTTTTCCCTGTGTTTTCATGCAAATAAGTACAATTATATTAGACAATATTCATATTTAATGTCATATAATTTGACAAAACATCACAAACATTAAGTGTTTGTGCATTTTCTTCCTTTTTAAAATTCTTCAGGTTTGGCCAGATTGGACCCCCTAGCGGGCCAGTTTTGGCCCACGTGCCATATCATTGACACCCCTGGTTTAAATGATACCGGCAACAGTAGGTTTTTACTGAAGGCTGACTGCAGCACACGACTTGCTATGTTACATATTACATATTTACTTAAGATATGAGTGGAATTTTCACACCAATGTCAAGAATTGATGATCCACGTGGTCACCTGACCTGTCACCTGACCTGTCACCTGACCTGTCACCTGACCTGTCACCTGATAGTGACTTCAAAAGCACTCCCTTTCATCTCGTCTGAGAACGATGCTCATCACAAATTGTACGTCCGTGTCCAGGCAGCTTATTAAATTTTTTTTTTTTTTTTCACATTCCACTGAAAGCATTCACTGCACCGTGTCGCCGCGGTGCTTCAAGCCGTCAGGTAGGAACGCCTGTGTCCACCAGTCATTTATGTTCTGACCGACACAAAACTGATTCCATTTAAAGATGCCCACTCTCAGAATAATTATTAATTCATTATTCAAAAACACACTATTCTATTGGAGGAGTGTCGTTCACTGCTGTCTGTTTCAGAGGAAGTGACAAAAGAGTGCCTGTGTGGCACCGAGATCCAGGAAGGAAGAGATAAAATGATTATAAATAGATCAGGATCAGAACTTTTTTTTTTTTAAAAAAACACTGCCGCCATGTCTGTCAGCAGGTAAACTGAGTTTAGGACCTTGTTATAAGAACATGCATGGTGATTTATCACTGCAGAGAGCACAGACGTCCTTCAAAAATCGGATCAAATTAAGAACAAATGTACAGATGGAAAAACAAACGGTAAAAACAACACATCACTAACTCCGACCTAGTTCCATTTTAGGTTAGTCATTATTAAGTAGGTCTTCAGCTGCTTCCCAATACACCTGGCTGGAACATAATCACCTCCCTCCCTCCTCGGCTGCTTCTCTCTGTTGGCGCTTGTTTCTAAGTCCATTATTTGTATGCAAATGTACAGTCATTCCAGCCGAGTGCGGCAGGAAAAGCGAGGTGACCCATATAGTTCACGGTTGGTCCCCCTTGGTTAAAGAACAGCCCCTCCTCCCAGCCCCACTAATTGACGTCCAATGGGAAGAGCTCATTATGTGCATTAACATGAAGGAAAGTCAATTGTCTGTTAAATGAGGCAAACATTTCTCTAACGTGTCTGTTTCTCTTCCCGTCACACTGTGAGTATTCACGCTTCCACACTGTCTCCACAGTGAGTGGACGTTTGTGTAAGGGTAGGGGGAGCGGGGGGGGGCATTATACAAACATACAGTGTATTGCCCCCATTACACAAAGGGAGGGGGGCTAATCCTCAGCCTCATTTACTCGATCAGCTCCGTTACATCACTATATCAGCGGTGACATCACGGCTGTGAAAAACGAGGTCACGAAACGTAATTAGAAATGTTGTCTAATTAGCAATAACAACAGTAATAATGTTATTCATTCTCAACCAATCATTTTTATCAGAGTAGTGAAACAAATATTTCCAATGTGATATTTTAATTCTCTTATTTGTTATATGTCGTAATAATGGAAATAATTCATTAGATTTAATATTTATCAAAACTGATTTTTTTTATATATATACAGAATTATTATTTTTTTATAAATACTTGGGGGGATGTTTGCAGTTGTTGCATGCAGTATTTATGAAGAGCCTGTACTGAGTGCATGTGTGAATGTGTTTGTGCATCAATATTTACTCATACATCTTCACCAGTCCAAATGTGTCAAAACAGATCAGTGGAAAAAACACAAGCTCAGTTTCAAACTACAAACACTCATCATTACATTGATTCAAATTAACCAGGTCTGTGTTTTTGTTTTTTGTTTTTTTTTCCTGTTGTGTTTTAAAGGGAGCAGCCCATCTTCAGTGCCAGAGCTCATGTCTTCCAGATCGACCCGGCCACGAAACGCAACTGGCTGCCGGCCAGTAAACACGCAGTCACCGTGTCCTTTTTCTACGATGCGACCCGAAATGTGTACCGCATCATCAGTGTGGGCGGGACTAAGGTGAGGGACACACAACTGCAATACCATGTCACACCACATGGGGGGCAGGAGGTTGTCATTGGCAATTGCAAAAGTGCACACAGTTCCAGTGACTAGACTCCTATTGGATAGTGCGAGCTGTCAATCACAAACAGTGACACCAGCCTGAAACTAAAACATGCGAGCTGTCAATCACAAACAGTGACATCAAGTCTGCCAAGTATTTTGCAAAAACTTTTCCAAAACTATTTTCTCGTACGTGGTTTTAGCACTTGTTTTTACATAAGGCTAACACTAGTTACCAAAATGTGATTATAGACCGAACTCAACTTTATCGTCATTTTACTGCAGGCGTGAACCACGATAGAACGACATGGTGTTTTCTGCTTAGTAACAGCAACATTTGTTTAAGTTAAAAATATATTTGAAAAAAATATATAAAGATGACAGTGTGTATAGTATATGTACTTTCCTGGTTTTTACTTAAGACCTGAAAATAAACAGAAAGTACGTTTTCTCCAGCAGCAACAGTTCATCATCATCGTGCGCCTCGTTAGAGCCTCATTAAGAGCAGACATGGCAGTAATATAAACATGATGTATGGTTTTAATGACGACACAGAGACAACGAGGTCTTTCATGTGAAAACAAGAGACAAAAAGAAACAGAGAAAGTCACAGAAGTGCAGCTGGTGTCAGAGACGACACGTTTGGACGAAGATATTTCTGTTCAATAAAGGAGGGTGCAGGCTTTGTTTATTTGTTTAACACGCAGCAGAACGCTCTTTCTCCAGTGTGTGTGCTGGTATTTCTGCAGCACAGTGTCGTCCTGTCTTTTAGCAGCCCACTGTGTGAACTCCACAGATTCCAACAATACATAGAAACAAATCCATTTTCCCCAGATTCACGTGTGGGAGTGGATTCATCAAGTGTTGTCAGTGTAATGTGTTTTTTTGTTGTTGTTTTTTGCCGCAGTCTAACTAACTTAGGTAATCTAACTTTAAAGCAGCAAAAATATGACTTTTTAGCACTGAGGTGGAGTGAGTCGTAAATAAGACACACAGCTGTTCCGTGCTGTTATCGTCTGAGTGTGCTGTTTTATTGTTCTGGCATTAGAGGCGTTGGGAGCAGAGACTAATGAAGTCCGCATTTAGCAACAAATCCACCTTATCAGACAGTTCACCTGACGGAGCCGGAATAGATTATTGCACAGCGCAACAAAACTGTGCAGCAGGCCTCCTCCCTCTCAGCGCCGCCACATTGATATCTTTGTCTTCATCTGCAGTAGATGCTTATAATCTAACTGTGAGCGACACGACAACGGAGGTTGTGGCGATTGTAGTTAAGGCATCTGCAGTAGATGCTTATAATCTAACCGTGAGCGACACGACAACGGAGGCTGCAGGTTCTGTGGCGATTGTGGTTAAGATACCGTTTGGTACTTTATTAAACCTATCAGTGATGAGTGACCTTCACTTCAGCCTCATCGATGTAACCAGACACTAAGTAGTGGTCAGGGATGAACAGACGGCAGATCCAAACATTGATCCAGAGAAGTTGTCACCAAAACATGACACGTCTGTTCTTCCTTGTTACATGATTTTTTTCCCCTCCTGTTTAAAAATCACTTTCTTTTCATAAGAAGCTTTTGTAACGTGTGAAGCCGTTTCACAGATGCATTAGTCAAACAGTGTCTAATGCACAACACGTCACACAGCTATTAAGGAAAATCAATTTCAGTCCCAGCATTGTGTCCACCACGGCACCTTTTTCCCAGTCAATGTTTCTAAGAGCTTTTTCTTCCATCTAGTTACTAGATTTTCTCTATTAAGTGACGACTGATCGTTGTCACTGTTGAAAGCATTTCCCTCCGGGGAAAGACCACCCTGCTCTCCAGCTCCTTAAAAAACAGAAATGAGATCAGACATTCACACATTTTCACTTCTAGTTTGGATCCAGAGCAGCGACAGGAACGTGGTTTTATTCACTTTTTGACCCGGCTCTTTGTCTTTTCTAACTGCAACAGCCTCCATAATGTTACAGGAGCAGCATCACATCAGTGACACTGGTTCTCTCTCCCCCTTTTTTTTTGTTTATCAGTTTAGCAGAGTGCCTTCATTTAAAACAGTTTCTTATTCTTATTGTTTTTACTACAAATCACAACCAAACTTCAACAGTTTATTCACTGTATTTGTTCCTTCTTGGTGCCAGGCCATCATCAACAGCACCATCACCCCCAACATGACCTTCACCAAAACCTCACAGAAGTTTGGGCAGTGGGCCGACAGCCGGGCCAACACTGTGTACGGCCTGGGCTTTTCCACAGAGCAGCAGCTGCAGCAGGTAAATATCACACACGGACACGGTGCCAACACACAAACATAAAACAACAACAACAAAAAAATCCTTTACCGTCTTTACTTTTTTTTATATGTATCAGCAACATTTAGTAACCTTAAAACCAGCGTTGTCAGTGCAACCTCTGTGCTTAGAAAAGGAGAAGACAGCAGAGCGTTGTGCTGAGGGTCTGAGGGTCCCTCTAGAATATTCGGCCCCCTCTGAGAGTAGAGTCAAACTGATTATGCTGCAAAAAAGGACAGTGATAAAATGATACGGGCACTTGCTCTCACTTCATCATCACCAGCCTGTGGTGCAGCAAAATCAGATTTACACAAACACCAGCATCAACGTTCCCTTATTATGGAGAAGGAAAAGTATCTCATTTAAAATATCTGTTTGATGCACAAGAGATGACAGGGAATTATTTTGGAAAAACAAACAGAAAGGAGCAGCAGAAATGTAACGTGACTCCTTCAGTCTAATAAAAAGTAGAAAGTCCAAAACACAATCATAGTCACCAGGATCCACCGTGAACAGAGTGTGTGTATATTAAATATATGCTGCTCAACATCCTTTCATTTCTTGACTAAAAGGTGATTAGCACACAGGAAGCAGTACTTCCTTTCAAAATCAAAAGGTGATTAGCACACAGGAAGCAGTTCTTCCTTTCAAAATCAAATCAAACTTCTCCACAGAGGAGAGGTTTCCCTGCCACAGAGTCTGTCTCACGTCTTTGTCCTCCGTCCACCTGTAGTTTGCAGAGCAGTTCAAAGAGGTGAAGGAGGCGGCACGACTGGCCAGAGAAAAATCTCAGGAAAGGTTTGAACTGGCCAACCCCGGGCTCAGCATCGCAGCTCCCCAGGTAAAACACCACTGGCCTTCATCAAACATTCATGCTTCTGTCTGCTTGGGCTTTTTTTCCTTGTAATTCTTGGCTGGACTTGGCAGCTAGGAATGGATTCCCGGAGGTACTGTAGGTATAATCAACCAAAATAATTAAGTTATAATTGAGCACTTGTATGGGAATATGTTACATCACCGCGGCAATTTGTGAGTAACCTTAGAGCAGAGCCATAAATCAGATCATGAACAGTTTCTAATTGTCTTTAATGAGAATTTACTGAGAAGCTGAAGCTTATTCTCAACAACGCAGAATGGGCTGAGGTTCAGTACGGATTTAAAACAAAGAAGGAAAAACGTCTGTCTTTGTTGGGGTCGTCAAACATGCTGTCTGCCCTGGCCCTGCCTTACAAAGATGAGCTTTTCTGGTTCTTCTTGTTTTCTGCATTTACTTAAAATTAAAAAACGAGTAAAAACATCAAGTTGAAAATAAGTCAGAGGTTTATCTTCAGTTAGTGGAACCAGTGTGTCTGAACGTCTATATTAGTTACGAGAGTCCAGTTAAGGCAGTGAGCCGTGAGAAAGATTAACCGTAGAATTTTGGTGAATTGACAGATTTTATTATTAATTGGAAGCGAGATTTCTTCTGAGTACAACATAAATATGACTGAATGAGTTGTAAATGTCCAAACAGTGATAATGAAACAGGAACCTGCGGCGCCAGCGTCACTGACAGGGGAGCGATTAGAAGCCAATCAGTTTCCTTATTGTTTTTTTAACGTAAACATCATCGTACACGTTTCCCATCTGGCTGCTCTGTTATTGCTCTCATCATTTAACTCTGTTTCAAAACAGCGTTCCTGACAAATAGAGACGGAGACAGAGACAAATAAGGAGAGAGGGAGAATTAGTTTGATCTTTAATTAAAAGTATAACTGGCGGCGCCTGTTGTACTATATTTTATAATGTATTTATTGAATGCTGGTGTTAAGGCTCCACTGGTTGGACTCCAAAGCAGGAGGACGATCTTTGAAAATGTTGGCAGGGAAAAGAACTTGGACAGGGTCCACTGAAACAGACTAAAGTACGAAATAATGCAGAGCTAAAGCTAATGATACATGCTCCACTGGTACCAGGAAATTTGTTTGTTGAGAAGAATGAAAATTATTCTGACCCTGAAGGAGGAGGCGAACCACCAGAGACGAAGAAGATTTGTTTTCTAATCGTTGTTGCTGAGAATGGGGGGAAACGAGAAAGAGAACACAGGTGACATGTTTCACCCCTCAGCACAAACAAAATTAACCACACCCACTTTTGAATAAAGACAAATCACTCAACGATTGTCAGACACCACACGAGAAAAAAATTGCGGTGAAAATATTTTAGCGGATAACGTTGAACATGCAACTGCTAACTGCGCCAACATTTTGCTCAACAAAACCAAAAGATTCATGACATAAACAGTAAGTTAGAAAACAAAACCAAGGCTTTTGGGGGCGGGGGGGGGGGGGGGGATGTAGGGGGGGAGGGGGTGGGGGGTGGGGGGGGGGGGGCGGGGGGGGGGTTTGTATTAGAAGTATGGATGTTACAGCTAGGAAACGAGAAATGAAAAAAAAGGACGACAGATATCAACACCGTGTGGGTGTGACAAACTGTTGCCTCCAGTTTGTTTTTTTCACCTTTCACAATGTCAGTGAAAGTCAGAGTGACATTTTCTGGGGCAGTTTCTCTGACATTTGCTGGAAGGCCATGACTGTGTTTCAATTAGACAGTTTCAGTTGTGACATATGAAACTCATGTGTCATGCAAAGACGCTCCGTCTGTCCCGTGTCTCTGGGGTTTTGTCTCAAATGGCAGTTCAGAGAGTTTGTTGAGAATCCTGGTTGTTGGTGATGTGGCTCCAGTGTGTGTGGAACATCACAGAGTCAGTTGGTGATTAGGTCTGAGAGACTGCACAGCCTCTCTGTCGGCCTTGACCTCAGTCCTCAACTGATAGTTTGTCTTGTCTATTTCTCTAGTGCAACCGCAAGAAAGAAAAGAACATTGAGAAGTGTAGCAAAAAAACAATAAAAGGTCAACAATTCAAAAAGTCCAGAAAAGGAAACAGAACACCGTTTGTTCAAGCTGCCAGTGGAAATATTGTTGTTCTCAGTCCCAGTTGAGTGTTTCACAAAAACAACTTTTGGAATCCACAGTCTTTGTGATCAGACTCTCCTACTGACAGTGGTGGGTTCAGTTCTACCATCCACCCTCTGCAGCTGCAGGTGGAGCTGGAGCTGTGGCCAGTTCAAGCTGACATTAGTAGAAGCCAACGGTAAACACTTGGCAGCGTCTGTCAGTGAACAAACACACAGAGTAAATATCATTCCCACTAACATTTAACTAACATTCAGTCCAGAGACTACAAACAAGAGTAAATCCATGAGGCTGTCTGCAGTCGCTGGATTGTTGGAGGAAGAAGAGAATTCAAACAGAACACGCACGGACGTGCACGCACTCCTCACATCGTGTATTCCTCAGCTGTTTTCCTTAATCCTTATTATACATACAGATCTTAATAAGGACCTGGTTTATAATCCTGACTTCAAACCTCAAAATCAACAATAGCAACTTATCAAAATAATGTCACAACAAGTTTAACCCACCAGGAGCAAACACACTTTTTTTGTTATGTTCTGTCTGGGCCTCACGTAGAAATGTTACCAATTACAAATACAGCACATGTCTAATCTTAAACCATTCTCTAACTTACATCTAACATTAATTTAAATCCTAACTTCAAACTAAATATTAAACATCATAATAACATCCGACTTAGTGGGGACCATCAAGATGTCCCCATAAGACAACGTGTCCACTGAACAATAGTATTTTTAAGAATAATGTCCCCACAAGGGCCATGTACACACACAGATACACACACACACACACTCAGATGATGAAACATGAAAAACTCACACAACATGGTAATTCATTTCATCAAGTAATTTAAATTTACGTCTTTCCTGCTGTGTGTGGACATGCTAACTGCTAACCGCTAACCACAGCATGGCAGTATTTTTGCCTAACAAATATGAAACATACGGTTGTACTGAACAGTAAACAGGAAATCTGGCTGCAGGGAAACAGCAGTCAGTGTCATCTGTGATGTCACATGACCATCCAGTTGATTTGTTTTTTAACTTTTACTCTAAATGTGATCACAACTGAAACAACGAGTTGCTAACAGAGACCTTGATATCATCGAGTCTAAAACAAATAGTGGTCTGCTATCATCTGATGAGCTACGCTAAGACTGAAATGCTGCCCAGTGGTGTGTACCAGGCTGGGGTTTTTTTCTTGCTGCCCAGTGGTGTGTACCAGGCTGGGTTTTTTACCAACCTAATTAAACAAACGTGTCCAGTTTTGTTTTTCCAATCCAAAATGTAAAAACAGTCCTAATGAAGCAACATTACAGCTCATTATTATTTTCTCAAATCTTTACGCATCCTGCTTCGTTGTTATGGTGTCCATTTGTCATCGATAGCCGCGCTCAGGTAAATATACTCTGGCACGACGTGAATGGTTCCGTTATTCACCGCAGCAGCAGCCTGAAGGCAGTCTCTTCTAAAATCAATAATCATCTCTCTGCTTTTCTTTGTCTTTAAAAGCGGGCCGCTGTCTAGACACCAGTTTTAAAAAGGTTGTTTATTTCCAGGTATGTAACTGTCCTCATTTAGTTCAGGGACCAATCAGAACACCAGCCTCATCATCTGCAGATATAATGAGTGAACAGTTAGCCTGATGACTCACAGTCACTGCTGTTTAATGTGAACAATGTGGAGAGAGAGAGAGAGAGAGAGAGAGTGAGAGAGAGGGCATCTATCCTGATACTGTTGCCTTTTCAGTAAGGAAGTTCTATATCCACCATTAAAGGGGGGGTTATCTCCCATAATGCTCAGTTTTATTGGCTGATAGATCTACCAGGAAGGACAGTTTACATATAGAATGTTGGTGTTTCCAGAAGGTTCTAACCTGGATTAGAAGTGTGACAAAAGTCCACTGTAGAAAAAGAGAGAAAACGTCTGAGGTCTGAGGTCAGAGGTCAGCGACTCTACATGAAGCCCAGATGTTGCAGTCAGCGACAGTGACCTTCGACCCCGCTGGTCGTCTGCACAGACTTGACAGAATAATAACAACAGTATTTCAGGAGCAGTGGTGCAGCGTGTGGACTGACAACAGTCGTCCGTCCTCCCTAAGACAACGTCATTGATTTTGTGTCAGACCTTAAACGCGTCCACGTTTCGGTGGCTGTTGTTACATCTCTGTAAATCTGATCCACTGCAGCCCAATGTAGAACATCTTAGTGAAATAACACACAATCGGCGGTGTGTGATTTATTTTTACACCGCGACTATTAATAGATGAGATGGAACCGAGTGGAACGCACTTAAGACGTCCTGTTGGGAAAAGGTCTGTTTTTTTAATGGAAGTATTTGGTTAATTTTAAATCAATGTGACCCTTAAACGACTTCATTTATGCAAAGTAGAGAGATGGATGATTAGTGACAAACTAAAAATTCATGCTGCACATGTATTAACTACTGAGAATTACTCGTTATTACATACCCTTTGAACGGCCATTTAAAGTTTTGAATTTATTCAAGGCTTTTCATTTTTTGTTTTTTTTATCATGCTCAAATTATTACAAAGACTAATATTTCCACAAGATGCTACTTTTTAAATGTTGCGCAGTAGCTCTACTGATATTTTGAGCATTTTTACGATCAAAACACGGTCGTAAAACCTCACCCCAGAGTTGGAGAACTCGCTCTAAAAACTGATGTATGAACTGTTTCAGGAGAATTGTAATATTATACAAAAAAACGATCAGTTCAAAATACTGACCCTGCAAAGTCACCTGTTATTAAACCTACATGGCTTCAGTGGCCATCCTTCCATGTAGTTCTTACAGTTCTCATCTTGTTTTTGCATTCATAACATTTCCTCCTCATTCTCTCTGTCGTTTTCTGTTCAACATTTGTCTATTATCTGCGCTGTATATCTGTTTATTAATAATTCAAGAGCAACTTTGTTTACATGAGAAAACAGCTCTTTGGACGCTCCTTTTTTATGCAGTATTTAAAGCAAATGTACAGAGCCAGAAGCTCAGACTCAACAACATTTAACATTTCAATCTTATTCATTATTTAAGAGCATAAATTTAATGGTGGTATTTAGCCCCATCTCTGGAAGTTTTCGCAGCATTGGACGACACGTGACACCCGTGTGATTTTGTTGTTATGTGTGTTTCTCTTCATACTACTCTTCATAAAGTAGCACTACTGCGTGTGTCCACTGTATCTGTGGTCGACAGTAGTTAATAGTGCACCAGTCGGGCTCGCCCGTGGTCAGTAACAGCCCCTGATAACGACAGCAGTCCGCAGTCGTGAGGCTGAGGCTCATCTGCAGCTTCAGGCTTCACCAACACCGTGCTCTAAGTGGAGTCTGTGGCTGGCAGCAGGCGGTAAAGCCAGGGCTTTCAGGCTTATTTGCAGAGCTCAGAGATGAGACGGAGGAGGTGAAGTCGACGAGAGGGAGAGATCAAGAATGATAAACACGCTCACGGAGACTGAAAGGTGGACAGATGATAAACAGATTCACTGCAGCGCAGCAGGAAAAACTAAGATGAAAGACGATGATGTCGAAAAAAAAAATACAGAAACAGACCACACTGTCTTTTTGGGTTAGTACTGTTTAAAACCAAACACTGAAGCACAGATTTACTGTTTTTCATAACCATATACTGTAGCTAATGCACATTAGTCAAAAAGGAAAGATGTGGATTCCACGGTTGTTTTCCTCCTGTTTCCTCCAGCCCAGCCTAAATAATTCAAATGCAGCAGAAATAATAAAGTAGTAAAAGTGAGTTCGTATCTCTTGCCTCTAATTTGATTTAAAAAAAAAAAAGTATAAAATCATAAATGATAGCAGATCCTAGATCAGCTGAGTTAAGAGATATAAAATGAATGCGTCTCACAGTCAGATATATCGTCCATAAACAGCCCTCAGAAGACTACAGCTAGTAAATACCCCGGGGTCAGTGGTCAGCCCGCCCCTGGTGAGTGTGTGGGTGTGTGTGTGTGTGTGTGTGAATGGAGATGCCATTTTGGCATGAATAAATGAATCAGGTGGGTGTAAAAGCAAGAACATCTGGGAGTGAATGGGCTGAAGCCCAGATAAATAAGTCAAGTCTGTAACTGGAGTAGAAACGAACAGTGGTGAAGATGCTTCCTGATGAAAACTGTTAAATATTTTAGAACCGTCAAATACAACGTCGGCTTTTTTGACATTTAAGGTGTGAAGAAACGTTAGCTAGCGTTCAAATACCACGATTGTAATTAGACGCCATCAAACTGCATTTTTACCCAGTGATTTTTTTTTTAAATTTCATCTTTGTTTTTATTATTTTCAGCCAGGGCTGTGTAGTTGAACCTGTCACTCAAACCAAATGGGCGTGGCTCTGATGTGTAGCAGACTCACGATGCAGTGCTGGGTGTAAAGAGTGAACGTTGGTGCATTATTTATCACAGAGAGCGTTTTGTACGAAGCTAATGATCTTCTTTTACTTCTTTTTTCTTCTCCTCCACATGTGCTGTTGCCCTTTCGTTTTCCTGATGCGTCTGTGATACATCTGACCCTCAGCTCTCCCAGGTGGGTAAAAACACACTCCGCCTCCCACACGTTGGGGAAAAAAAAACAAACAACAACCACGTTCTTTTGACCGAGTGACTGCAGTGTTCACCGTCTTGGCTTCACGAGGAGCTCAATAATTCATCTGGAGTCTGATCAAAGTTGACTTCTGGTCTAATTTAGCTTCAAAGGCAGAGGGGGTACAGGCGGGGGGGTCACTGTCAGAGTGAATGGGCTTTAATGGTTCCACTAGTGGCTAACACTTCAGTCTATAGCGCTACACTTCCTATAGCGTCTTTCAGACAATCAGAACTGTAGATTACTTCATAAAGGCGAGGGGGTATAGACGGGTGAGTTATACGTCCCTCAACATCACCACCCCAAAACCAAACCACTGCTTCTGAAGTCAGAATGGAGCCATGCTTCTGTGCTGGTCAGACCACATAATAATCTTGATAACGTCAGACGGTTTTAGTTTCACAGGTTTTCATGTTTTGTGAGTTCATCATCCTAAAATCTGTCAGCAAAATAGATGTACCAGATAAAGTGATAAAGTGACCAGAGAGTGTGTTTTCACATCATATTCAGATTATTTCAGTCTGAGTTTGAAAAAACAGTGACGTTGTTGATTAGTTAGTTGGTTAGTTAGAATGATTGAACTCAGACTAAAGTATTTTTTAAATATTACCACGCAGTACCTCTGAGGTACAGAAACATATGAACTGAGATTCCTCTGAGTCGTAGTTCATGTGTTTGCAGGTCTTCGCTCTAATGATTCTGCCTCGTTTGCTCCGTGAGCAGCTGTTAGTGAACGGGCCGCTGCAGAAACGCTGCCGTAAATGTGTTATCCCGTTTATGACTTAAACATGGCCGACAGTTTGAATTATTCAGGGTTAGGCTTATCTGATCCGTTGGCTTTGGAGCTGAACTGGAACCGGGCTTTGATTCCCCTCGTCCTCTGGTGGATTCTCCTGGACTCCGTTCTCCTCCACGTCTCAGAGTCGGCCTGCTGTTTTATTTACATATCCATCTATGAGAGCAGAGAGAGGAAGGATGAGCTGCGGATAATAAAGTGTTGTCTTCGGTGGAAACGAGCCAGGCTGCCTTAAATTAATAATACGAGCTTTTTACTACAGTAAGTGCCGGCTTGTAAGAACGCACAGAGGAGCCGAGGTCGATGACAGGCTCGGGTTTCTGTGCAGGAAGACAAACACAGACGGCAGCAGGAGTAGAGAAGCCGTGCTTTAGCTAATTCATCTGCAAACATTAAAGACGGAGGCGGGCCGAACACACACACACAGATACACACACAGATACACACACATATTCAAACCAAGGAAAACATTTTCTGTTAAAGGAAGCTAGAAGACATGTCAGAACAGCAGGGAAGGCAAAACTAAAAGACTTGACCAGTTTGGAGCCTCTCCTCCTGGAAACCACTGAGTTATTTTTAATCTTTGCTTTTGGAATAATTGGAGGAGGAATTCTGAATATTTAGGCTCAGTCTCAAGAAATTTATAAATATATTGTCAATGTGTCAATGTGGCTTGTGTGGCTGGATCGAGTATTTGAAGAATATCAGCCCTGAACTAACACTTGGCGTCAGTGCCTTACTATCTTACTACTGCAGTACTTGACTGCATTACTTGGTCTTTCTTGCTGCAAAGCAAAATGACTTTCATTATTTCATTTCCGTTTGATTTTTGTCGTGTCCTGTGAAAGAGGAAACGATCAAATCAAAAAGTCTACAAGTGTGAAATTGCATGTTGGGGTTATTTGTCTGATCAACAGGTTAGAAAAGTCTGACGTTAAACCTCATCCAGCACAAAACAAAGCACTTGGCGATCATAATATAAAAGCTTTAAAAACAAATTTGTTTCTGGGAATTAATTAGAAAAACTGCAACTAATTGATTTCTTTTCTGAACCGACAAATTAATTAAACGTCTAATTCTTGTTCCGCAGCTTTTGGTGCAGTTTCTACCGTCCGTATCCTGGAAACGACTGTGACAGAACAAAAGTCATAAACCGTTTGTTTACGTTCCTGTTTTTTTTCTTCTTCTTTCTTTTCACGCGTCATTGACGCGTAGGAGCTGTCGGAGGAACGACACTCGCCTCCGCTGCTGACGGTTAATGGACCGGCTGAAGAGAAGCTCTTTCGCAGCAGAAGTGCAGAAGTGGAGCTGACGGTGGAGAAGGAGAGGGTCAAGAAGATGTTGTCCGAGGGGTAATGACAGAAAAAAAAAAAAAAAATACTTTTCTTCTTCCACCGATTTTAAGTTTCTAGTTGGTCTGTTTCTGTCCCTGTACCTGAGACACATTAGGGAAATCGACTGTTTACATCCAAACTATCTGTAAAATAGCTGCAGTTTACTGCCCTCAGGCCTCAGAGAGCAGGGACCCTAACCCTGACCCTGTACAACTTCAACCCTGGTGGTAAATCAGTTCCACTGCACGTAGTTATGTGTCAGTATCTGACCCAGTACTCCAATCAATACTCAGATCAGATGTGATCTGTTTTCCTCCTCCAGTTCCCACACAGCTGTGACATTTACACGACACTTAACAACTTAAAGTAGTATCGATATTAATACTGCTTCTTGGCAAATACACAAATAAAAATACACATGCTTGTATCCGTTAAAAAAACATAAGGTATCGGTATAAACCCTAATTGTACTTGTACTTTGCAAACATCCATTCACCTGGAGCTACTAAAAAAAAAAAACTGCTGAACATTTCCTGTCTGCTTGGCTTCTTATCAGCACCTCACTCTCTAAATCAATCATTTTCTTATAATTTTAGGAAAATAAAAAACTAAAAAAAACATTGACAAATAAACACTGATCTGCTACTGAACCAAACTAAAGTCACATTTATGGTTTTCTTCAATCTCCTGTCTGTGAAGGTAAAGTCATAATGAAGAGGTGAGCCGCCATGGAGAATTAAATGTTAGTTGTTTTTTTACTATGGCAACCACTTAAACACTGGCAGCCATAAAAAAAAAAAAAAAAAAAAAAAAAACTCATCTCAGCAGAAAGAAAAAAAAAACATATATATGCTCATAAGAAGCGTTAAAATAAAGTGGCAGAGATTATGGCGTGTGAAAGCAGCCAGAAATGAGTGCCTTTCAGCTTCCTGGTCTCAGACGGAGGGTTGACTGATCAATAATGGCCAACATAATAACAGTCATTAGGAAGTGCTCAGTTCAGCTGCAGTGCACGGACATCACAACTCCACAGAACATCGTGTTGATTTCCTGGAAATGTATGTAGACAGAGCTGTGAACAGGCTGGCCGTAAAGCTACAGTTTATTAGTTTTATTTTTTTTTATTTTTTTAGAATTTCATATTTAACTACTTTTTAAGAACCTTTTTCTACATGTTCTATTTTTATTTCTCCTTTTTCTTATTTATTTACATGTTTTTGCGTCAACAGTTTCATGAGTTGCACTGGTTTCTTAAGCTTTACTCACTATGTGACTGGACAAAGATTTGCAGGAAACAACATTCCGCATTTCCCCAGAACTGAATTTATTGAATTTAACGGTGCATGTGACCATTCAGCGCCAAATTAAACCCAGAGAACAGAGAGCGGTGATGCTTTGTCCTGCTGCAGCCTCGTCTTATTGACCTGCAGCTTCAGATGCAGGACTTTCTGCTCCGTGATTCTGTCGTTTCTTGTTTTATATATTTATATATTTATATGGCCCTTTAACAAAAGAGCTCCGTGTTGTTCACCCTTTTAGAAATGGTTATGATTTTGCTAAAATGTTTAAATAGGTGTTTCATTGAGTCTGAGAAAAAAAAACCTTTTAAAGGATTTGCCGTATGAAACTTTCTTTTTAAAAAGTGACTTTCTAGGTAAAAAAAAAATCTATTGTCCAACAAATTTTGGAGGACACACAGTTGGAGCCTCTCTTGAGGTAAACGCCATTTACAAAATACCTGCACGTTCAGCCAAGCTCTGCATTCTAAATAAAAGTAAACGCCATTTACAAAATACCTGCACATTCAGCCAAGCTCTGCATTCTAAATTGTAAAATATTTACTCAGACAACTCAACACCGATCCATGACGTGGCACAGCAGTCGGCACCGGAATTCAAACCTAAAACCACGTACACAGACAAAAGAGAGCAAACATCAACATGTAAAAGCTGTATATAGTCAGTGGACCCAAGTACCAGGAGTGGTACATGTACCCTAGTTTAAGAACCAACCTAAGAAAATTATTATTATTATTAGATTTTTTTGGTCCATTTTTGGAACTATCTAACCTTCAGTATTTTTCAGATTGTCATCAATACCAGAACTTTCTTAATGAAGTTATAAATCCAACAGGTGCCGACACACACACACACACACACACAGACCTCCACTGAACTCTGTAAAACCAGTGGAGCAGTGGACGCCCATTCATCAACTTCACTTCCTGCCCAACAGCACAGTTTTCTGGTGACCTCCACTGTTGGTGAACGGAGAAGTGTTTTAGACTGATTTAAAATAAATAAATAAATAAATAAAAACACCAGGGGGAGAAAAAAAAAGTACAAAAGAAATGTCTGTCATTCTGACTGACAATCGGAGACTCAAATGCCATTTCACTCTGTAACTGTGGTTACCAAGTGGCCACCTTTTCTTTCCTTTTCTTTCCTCTTTTTTTTTTTAAGATTAGTCATTTTTTATTTCTCCTACCGAGACCATTTTTCCTGGACATAAAAATTCTTTGTGGTTAGCAGCACTCCTTCTTTATTACTGGAATAGAAGTCTGTGAAGGCGCTGTTATCACTGTCCCGGCAGGGTCTTCCAAAAAGAGAAGACGCCTCTGTGCGTTCTCCAGGGCAGCTTATGTAAAAATTCTTGAACCGACACTTCATCTCATTATCTCCTGACGTTTCATTCGCCGGCAGAGTTTTTCTGCGATGGAAGCGTCCAAGCAGAACCTCATCTTAAACACGCACGAGGTTCATTTCCTGACCCTGCTCTTCACCGCATCACTTCGAAGCATTATTACACTTTTCAGCTCATTATTCTGGTTCTTTGTCACTACTCTTTGCTTTGGTGGTTTACACGGTTGTGTTTGGTTTTTGTTTTTTTAAACAAGCAGCAGAGAATAATCAGATTAACCCACAGCACACTCAACACTCAGGAAAGAACGGCTGTCAGGCAGAGATATTAACTGGCTGGCGAACAGGATTGAGTCATGTATAAATATTGATCACTGGTGTCATATGTGCAGCTGGTTCTCTGGACCTGAACACAGCTGTATTTATGTCCTTTTTTTTTCCTTCCTCAGGTCTGTGTGTGAGATAAACCTGGAGGCTGAGCTCTTTACTCTGCAGGACAGTAACGCCAAGCTGGTGGTAGCTCTGCAGGAGGCCAACAGCAGCGTGGAGCAGTGGAAGAAACAGCTGGCCGAGTACCAGGAGGAGACAGACCGCCTCCGAGAACAGGTGACCTTGTGGTGCATCGCACCGTTCTAGACAGTTTAGTGTCGATCTGAGAGCATCGACAAACAAACAAAGACCAAACTGTACGTAAAAATGTGGACCACTTCTTAGAATGACAACAAGCTCAAAACGTCATTACAAGTGCTACACAACATGAACCAGTTCCTAATGTATCAGTACAGTTTCACAGTATTTTTACAGTCCGTCAAATCCTTCTGTGACCACGTCAACACTGGAACACTAAAACACAACCTGATATAAAGGTCTTCAACAACTTTTAATGATCACGTCTACAGGTGGCGATAAAAGCCACAAATCATCCTGCCTTGACCTGATTAACATGCGAGCTAGTCGGGGCTACGTAGCCAAAGATTTAAAAAAAAAAATCTTCACTTTCAATTCTGTTCTGAACTGAGGAGCAGGCAGGAGACAAGGATCAGATACAGTTTAGTGATAAACTGAACTGAGTGTAACCACAGGAAACACAGATGAAAGGAAACACACGAGAGTTGGGGGTGGGGGTGGTGGGGTGGGGGGCAGGGAGGGTATAAAAGAAAAAGAAAAAGCATAGAGGAAACAGACCTGGTATTCTCCAACAGGACCGAAGGGCAACAGCAACAATGATCCCACAAAGACAATGTGAGGGAGAGAGGTAGATGAACCAGGTGAGACTAATGAGAGAAGCACAGGACACAGGTGAGCGTAATTACCCCAGGAGAGACAGACAGAGGGGCAGAAACAGACCTGACAGAGGCAGTTCAACTGGAAGAAGTTGATTTGTCCCCAGGGGGCACCGCGAAGCACAGGACACAGGTGAGCGTAATTACCCCAGGAGAGACAGACAGAGGGGCAGAAACAGACCTGACAGAGGCAGTTCAACTGGAAGAAGTTGATTTGTCCCCAGGGGGCACTGCACTCATACATACATACATATATACATACATATATACATACATACATACATACATACATACACATACACATACATACATACATACATACATATATACATACATACATACATACATATATATATATACATACATACATACATACATACATATATACATACATACATACATACATATATATATATACATACATACATACATACATATATACATACATATATATACACATACATACATACATACATACATATACACATACATACATACATACATACATACACATATACATACATACATATATATACATACATATATACATACATACATATATGCATACATACATACATACTGTACATATCTGTTTCTGTCACTTCATAGTCCACATTTTAATCAACATTAGCCAGAATTGGTTGTAGTTCCTCTGGCAACCACTAAACGGTACAAGGCAAATGATAGATATTAATTAAAGCTTAACCTTCCTGTGATCAGCCGTCTCTCAAGGACCACCGCCCCCCACTCAGACCTGGTGTGGCCCACACTGCAGATCCATATTTCATGTGAACCCTGTTATTTCTGTTGACAGGTCCTTTGATAATCACTAGACCACAACACAGACACGTCGTCTTCTTTTTAAATGAAGAACACTTTATGATGTCCTCGCTCAGACAGGACCTGGTCACAGTGACCTGCAATAAACCTATTATCTCCAGTGTCAGATAACTGGTATCTCATAATGAGTCCTCTGTGTCTGAGTCCAGGTGAAGGTGAAAACCCCATGATGAATACACACACACACACACACACACAATCTGCAGCAAAGTCAACCAGGTGGCTGGAAGTAGAACAGGCCTCCAGGGTTTGTTTGAAGGGGAGCAGGAATATTTTTTCAGGGGAGTGGACACCCAACACCGGACCTCCTCCCCTCCTGGTCTGTGGCCCAGTTGCGGGACAGAAAGATAAATCAGTGTTGGAGCACACACAGCAGACTTGGCACTGGTTGTGGGTTTTTTTTTGTTGTTTTTTTTGTTCCTGTCATCACACACTCAGTTGAGGCCACACTGCTGGTAGTGCGACACGGTTTATTTTTGTGTTTACGTCTTGACTTTGAACTCAATGGGAAATTGTTGACTGTCAAGGAGACAAAGACAACTTTGTTTTTGTTTTCTTTTCTTTTCTTTTTTACAAAAAACTGTTTATTATCCCTGACTCGGCATGTGCACAAAAAGAAAATCACTAACTGGACACCAGCCTGTCAGAATCTGCCAATTTAACAGCAGCCATTTCTCTCTAACTGTTAAAATAAAATAGTTATCTGAAGTCATCCTCAGGCCCCCTAGTGGAAGAGTTGGGCAGTGCACGGAGTGGCTAATTACCATTTAAAGGTAAAGGAACAAAACAAATCGGTCCCTAAACTTCAGAGCCGTTAATTCATCGGTACATTTTAAGATAAAAACATCTTTTAGACTCGTTTCTGAGTCTGAAAGAAGAACCAGTGATTTAAATTAAAGTAGCATCACATGAAATACAAAAAAGGTCGAATCCACCTTGTGGCAACAGAAGCTGCCAGAGCGGCTGCGGTAAACTATGATTCTGAACCAACTGTGAGTCAGCTGTGGCCAAACGGCCGACACAGACATAATTGTTGTGTTTTTTTTTATTTTCAACATGGCTAAAAAAACTAAATATTGAATGTAACCGTTCTGTTCTGTTACAAAAGTAATTAGTGTACACGCTAACATCGACTCGTACTGATTTATCCTCTAAGGAGTTACACAACGTCACATAGCAGAGAAGTGTGTGTGTGTCTGTGTGTGTGTGAGAGAGAGAGAGAGAGAGAGAGAGAGAGAATAAATGAAGCAGGAAACTGTTACTTAGCGCACAGTGTGTTAGCATGAGTGGGCGAGAGGGCGATGACCCTGGTTGATAGTTATCACAGAACACGGAGTGTGTGTGTGTGTTTGTGTGTGTGAGTCAGTGATTACTGTTCCATTTGTGTAAAAAGAATTTGCTCATATCTGTATCTGTGCTTTCACTGAGGACGAAGGGCCGTGTGTATTCAAATATAATACACACACACACACACACAGTAGGCGTGTATTCACTGGAATAGAACCTGTTGTTTAATCATTATTATCTCCACTAAACGCACTCTTATTTCTCCTCTTGAACGTTGAGTAAAACCCAAAAACCAGCCGGTGTCATTAGAAAGTGATCAGTTTCACAGCTGGATTTTCAGCTCTGACCCTCAAACCTGCCTCAAACTTCTCTAATTCTGAGGAGTCTG
>NC_024308.1:4609165-4639687 GCF_000523025.1 Cynoglossus semilaevis
CTGAAAAAAAAAACAGGATATAAAAGTGATTTATACAGGGAGGGCAGTTGCTGCTGCTGCTGCTGCTGCTGCCACTGTCCTCCACGCTCATTTACATAAGCCCGACTGTCCCATCACTTTAAAGCAGCGCTGCTTTTAGCAGCAGGACGACCGTTTGTTTCTCTGGAGGCACAGAACCTCAGAAACACCACGGCGTCCTTCAGGTGATGGATGATCGGACCTTTCTGGAGCCACGGCTCAGCATGGACTGGAAGTCATTCAGTAGAAATGAATGACCAGGGTTAGGGTTAGGATGCTACTAAAACGATGTGAAATGACTGTATTTTCAGGAAATTCAGAATTTACAAAGCAAGAAAACAGACGTGGGCAAGTTAGAGAAGGAGAGAGAAGATGTCATACAGCGCCTCCAGGTGAGATCATTCCCTTTTTATTTTTTTCTCCTTAATGTCTCAGCCCAGTCTCAACAGGATGCAGACCACAACTCTTCTGGTGTATGAATCTACTTATTTAAAGTCATACTTTATAATTACAAGAATCAATGTACTCCAGTCGCTGTGTAAAAACCACTTGTCCTTGAAGAAGGTGATAATAAGAACTCTTCTATTCATGTTAGAGTGGAAGGAAAACAGTGAGTGATCCAGATGTAAAGATGTGAGCCTCTACCTCTATCATGATGTTAAAACACTTACACTCAACCTGTGTTGAACAAATCCGTTTTCTCTCCCTGACATTTTTATTGTGACTTGAGAGTTTACTTCAAGTCAGAGAAAATTCCACTGACAAAGAGAGGACTAAAAGCCAAAGTTTCATCTTCCGTGTGAACAGAAAAATGATTTTTCCTCTCGTCCCTTGTGGCTCAGATCGGCAGCACTGCTGCAGAGGAGGAAACAAATGGTGTTGGATTTTATTATGTTAATGCAGGAGAATTTACCTGATACATATTCCACGGCCTTGATCAGCTCCTCCATCGTTCTTAGTGGAGGTCTATTTTCATATTTGACCTCTGCTGTCGGAGCAGTCGCTCTCTAATCTGAGTGTCTGGAATATACAACAACGTTACTGCAACGCTGAAGTTTGCAGTACTGCAGTAATAGTTAAAGACTGATAATTATTTAATAATAGTTTTTTTTTCTATAATTAGTTTTTCATTGCAAATAGTTTGAAAATAATGAGTTTTTATTATTTTTTATTGCAAATAGTTTGAAAATAATGAGTTGAAATTTTTTAAATTTTTAAGTAATTTATTTTTATCAGAAACTCTGTATTAAATTCAAACATGAACTTTTTTTTCACTAAATTTTTAAATCACCCAAAAACGTCCACGACATTCAGAGCTGACAGGACTGTTAGCTGTTCAGTCCATGAGTCACGGTCACAGAGAGTCAGAGCTGGAGCCTGGAGAACTTCTTATCAGAACAAATACTCCTCAGTACTATCAGTACTCCTCAGTACTATCAGTACTTCTCAGTACTATCAGTTCTGCTCAGCCCACCTCCAGACACAGACGCCTGACAGACGGAATAAAAGCACTTTACAAAGCCCAGGTGCTTCACTGCCAGTCGTCTGTTCCACTACAACTGTTATTATCACTGAATATTCGTCAGCAGAGACGGCTAGAGAGGAGGAAATTACCGTCCTCTGGTTTGACATCTGGTGCTCCACGACATGCAGTTTTGTAAAACTGTGTTTTTTGAGGAATAAAAAACTGTGGACGCCCATGACGACATGAAAGAAATGGGAAGAAAATGTCAACCCGTAATTGAACGTTTACTAAAAGAGACATGTATCCCGTTTGCAGGACGTGGAGAGGAGAAATGCCGAGCTGGAGGAGCGGGTACAGAGCACCGAAACCACACTGGCCTCCAACCGTGAGGAGCGGGAGCAGGCCGAGGTGGAGGTCCAACGTATCATCAAGGTCCTGGACGTGAAAATCTGCGACCTGAAGGACCTGAGACAGAACTTAGCAAAGCTTGTCGATAAATAACGTGAGCAGAAAGGGGGGAGGGGGGGGGCTGCATCTCCACAGTCAGAGCTTGGGCTCCTCTGTGTGAATCTGGTTTGTGTTGTTTTACTGCTTTAATAAAAGAGGGAGAATCGAATCCTCGCAAAGAACTTTCTGGATCTGCTTAGTTTTGTTTTTTGTTTTTTTTAAATGTTACAATAGTTGAAACATCCGACTGAACACGCCCGTTCACTGTACTTTTCACCTGAGCCTCTGATTTTTGAAGCCATTCACAAATATTTTTACTCACACAAAAATTGTGCATAAAGTAACAGAATATTTTCTCAAACATTGGATGTTTTTGGATCAATTTTTCAGACGACACGGCCCTGTTTTCACCTGCAGTTACCAGAGATCACTTAGAACACGTTATTGGCAGAACACTGCCCCCCTCCTTCCTTTGATGCTATTGCAGTTTAGAAAATTATAATAAAGGTTGTTGTAAATTATGTTGTGATTTATCAAACGAAATATTAAAAAAACACTAAACGCGAGAATCAGTGAGAATGAACTGTTTTACCAAAATTCACGTATATGTTATTTTTAATGTATTTCTATTAATTTTGTATTTTATTCCTTATGACGGACTGTCTTGGATTAATGCAGATCAAGAACTGCTGGAACTAAACAAAGTAGAAGGAAAAATGTTTTAAATTTAAATTAAAAATGTATTAAATTAAATTTAAATTTGATTGAGAAAGAATAGATGTGTAGGAGAAGGAATGTTTAGAAAGTTTTACTAGTGAATGTCTTAACATTACTATTTGTTCAATTTTGTTTGTAGTATGAGTATTGAACATTTTTCAACATAACAAGGGTTTGAGTATTGAACATTTTTCAACATAACAGGGGTTTTTCTGTTTCTGTTTGTAAAATTAAATCCAAAAAATGAGTCATGGACAAAAACAAATCTACATCTTAAACCATTTCCGTGAACAGCAACTCAATGTTGATTCATGGCTGTGGCGACTGTGGAGATGCAGCCGGAGGAGTTGTGTCAGGACAAAGACACGTGGACTTATAGGAGCGTGAATGTAGACGACTTCTGTTCAACATCAACTGCTGCACTTCAGTCACGACATGTTTTTATTTCTGAGTCAACCAGCTCTCCAAAGCACAGCCCTCGTTGACTCATGTGCCATAAGGACGATTGTTTTTCTCTCACTTAACATCACATTTGTTCTGCAGTTTCTTTCATAGAAGACAGAGATACAGCAGTATTCAACAGTCAGTGCTGTCCCTCGAAAACACGGAGGAAAATCTTTGGTCCAACACAGCCCAGCTGTTACAAAACAAACACCAGGGGGCAGACTGTTAAACTCTGGGTACCTCTTAGTGTACCCAGAATATCATCACAAGTGCTCTGCAACATGAACTAACTAGTTGGTTAAGAGTAACTCCTCTGTGCGTTTAATTCGGTTGTTGTGTAAGAGCACGTGTTTAAACGACGTGAGCAGTGAGCGACAGAACAGGAAGCAGCCACTGGTGGTTATCGTCAAACTACGGACACGAGGAGGAAGCCTCGTCTGGACTTGACTTGGTTTCATCAAGAAACCAACCACTTTTTTTTTCAACTGCTACCATACTTGGTGCAACTTCATTTCCATTTACTTTTTTTTTTCAATTTCTACCATACTTGGTGCAACTAGTAAGTGGGAAAGTGGTCAGGCACTGGCTCACGGCCCATGACACTTGTACGCCACACTACGTAGGTTGAACTGCTGTTCACACTGTTTCATAGCTGTTTGCTGTCTGCATGGTAACAGTCAGGCTGCAGTGGCAAAGAAGGAGGAGTGTAACGCCTCAGACGGTGTTGGACCTGCAGGCTGTGCTCCGTGCTCACACAAAACCGCGCTGCTTTTTCACCCTGATGTTGACGAGTCACACCAGAGATTATACCTGATGATGTTTTCAACGCAGTCTCTCTTTTTTTTTTAAATGTTTACAATTTGTTTTGTACGTGTGTGCTATATATTTCTACTTGTACTTTATTTAGCAACACGAGCTTTAGCACAAGGCCACGAGAAGCTGAGGAGCTTAGATAAGTACTGCATGAGCTCTGCAGAAGCCCTGGATTAAATATCTCCCCCTCTCTCTCCCCCTCCTCTCTCCCTCACCTCTCTCTGTTCATTAGCAGTGTGCTACCTCAGACTGCTCAAAGTTGAAAAGCACAACTGCAGCAGTTTTGGCAGACGCCGACTTGTTTGTCTGAATACTCGGTGTGTTATACCTAATACACGCAACTGCTACCGACCTTTGCTTCTAACTCCGGACTTTATCACATAACACTAATTTAGGTACAAAACGTTTCTAGCAACTCCTGAGCCGGAGTTGTCCGAATGATGTAAACATGTCAAATTCATACTAAAGTCATAATAAAATCTGTCTGTATCTGGGACTATGACTTCAAAAGTGTGTGCTTTTCCCTAACCCTCTGACATTTGTTTACACTAGATCTTGTGACGAACCATGACTGTGCTACTGCACCACTGTTTTAGTTGAGATTTTATTATTTTTATTATTTCACTGCATTTCACTGGTGTAAATTACAACCACAACGACTTCTGTCCAAGGTTATTTTGTCTGGTATTTGGTCATTAGGTTTTACTTGAACGCATCACTGAATCAGCAATAAAGTTTTCAGCAGAGACGTCGTTCCCTTGTCAGTGTCATTTTTTAATTAACACCTGTTATTATCAACATTCTACGTCCTGTCTTCAGACACTGACCAAGTGGTGCCATCGGGTGAAGCTGAACAAGTTCTCCAAGCTCTGAACAAAGTGTTTTAATTAAGAAGTTACGCATATACAACAAAATAACAAACAAAGAAAACGACATCTTCACTTGGAGATTTCCAATCTCTAAAGGAGTTTTTTTTTTTTCTTAAATTATTCACACTGCGTACCACCTCTGAAACAGTTTGGCACTGAATGTACCACCAGTACAACCAGCATTTAATTACAGGCGCACAGGGACACGGTGTTCTGCTAAGACAGGCATTGAATGAATAGAATTTATTTCTAAAAAAAGATAATCAGGAAGAATGTTCAATAAAATGAAATACTACAACTGACGCTTCAATTCTGAAACCACACACACACACACACACAGAGAGAGAGAGAGAGAAAGAGAGATGTGTGACCGCTGTGTTAAAGAGCATGAGACACAATTAATACTACAAGAATATCAGGTCCACCCACGTACCACTAGAGGCAGCCAAAGTACCACTACTGGGATGCATACTTTAGTTTGAGAACCATCACCACAGCTTGGAATTAATTTGTTGGAAGTTTGGTTTTTACTAAATGTAATAAATGTTTTGAAAAAAAAAGTGAGTAACAAGTAACATGAGATTATATTTGGAAGGGTCTCAAATCATATGACCAGCACATTTGAAAAAGACCATTTCTAAAAAAGATCATCGACCAAAGGCCCGCTCTACTATGTCATGGCACTAAAATTCCAGATCCACATAACCCTGTAGGATATTAGAAGATTCCCCCACTAACACCTGGAGGCCACCTAAGTACCACCAGTGGGGGCATATGATAGTTTGACAACCACAAGTACCGAAGGTTTGAATTTATTTGCCACAAGAATAAGATTTGACTTTGAATGTGAGAAAGTAAAATTAGAATATATTTAAAATGATCTTGTTTTAATGACTTTGAATGTGAGAAAGTAAAATAATATATTTAAAATAATCTTGTTTTATCAAACTCCAAATTTTGCCGTTGCTTTAGCATTGAGCTTAAAAACACTGAGTTCACAAAAGTTTAAACATTTTGCCAGTAAAAAACAACTTTGTCAGCAATCATAGAACAATTCCATCTGTCCATCTCTACTGTGCTCAAGTGAGAGCTTTTTGAAAGTAAAAGCAGCAGCTGAAGGAAGTAAATGTTGTGACAAATTACAGCTTCACATCTGCAGCTTTTAGGGACAGACAGGACAGATTTAAGATCGTTGTGACCCTTACACTCCCTGAAACTTATTAAAGACCGAGGTCAAACAAATTCTGAAGTCATTCTTAATGAGTCACCTGAAGCAGTTCATTTAACAGGGGATCAGTTTACTGGATAATATGGTCAACCAGCTTTATGAAATCACTGTCTGTTAGAATTACTTGCCAAACTCTTGAAGCATCTTTTTCTGGTGAACAGTAACAGGAGTTCTTGGCAGAATTACGAGACAACGTTTTTTCTTGTAAATAAATTACCCGTACTGAGAATAAACGCGAGATTGGATAACGGTTCAATCTAAAGAATATATTCTCAACTTTTTCTTCTGAAGGACATTAATAAAAACACAACAAACAGTTTCATTTTCTTAGATTTATTCTAACACAAAAGGCATAAAAAGCCCAATTAGACCCCTCGTCTACTTCAGCTTCTTCTTGGGGCGAAGGTTGTTGGTGTGTCCACACTTCTTCTTGCGACAGTTGACAGCACGTGGGTGCAGACGTGCGTAGCACCTGCATTACAAAAAACGTTGGATTAATGACAAGGAAAATCTTTGCCGAAGTTAATAACTAACAAATGATGGTTTATGGTTTGACAGTGACAAGTTTAGGTTTAATACGAAGAGCCGCCCACGTATCACATATTATTAACATGTTCTATGGACAACTGTTTTGTCACATACATATAAGGAGCCTTTGAGGACAGAAAACATTGTCAATTTCTTTAAATTCTTCTGCATATTTCATTACTTGTACTTGTCTGATTAAGACAAAAACACTGGACATGAACGATGTACGACAGATAAAAGTAACTGCAGGAGTGGACTTACTTGCGGCAGATCATCTTGTCGCAGTTGTATTTCTGGGCCAGCTGTCTGAGGGATGGCTCAATGATACCACCACGCAGACGCAGAACCAGATGCAGGGTGGATTCTAGTGGACAGAGGGCAACACTTCATTAACCTCAAGAGTTCGTTTAATTTAAAGTTGTCAACAAAAAAGCATGTGTTCTCAGATTATTATTATTTTCAGAAAAATGTTTTTTAGACCATTATCGTTTAATTTAAAGTTGTCAACAAAAAGCATGTGTTCTGTTTTCAGAAAAATGTTTTTAGACCATTTAAAAAAAGCAAAGAGACAATAGTAATAACACTCATTTAACCTCTAAATGACTTACATCAAGTTTTTTAAATTACATCACTGTCTAAATATTAACAAAAATAGCACATTAGGAATGGCAGGGTGTATGTGGTACAAGACTTAAATATATGCAAATCAATACATGCCAATTCTGTACCTATTAGAATTGAATTCCTGAACCAAATAATATTAATTTTGGCTCGTTTGAACAGAGGTAAAGTCATACACTTCTTGCAACAGGAAGGACGTTACCTTTCTGAATGTTGTAGTCAGACAGTGTACGTCCATCCTCAAGCTGTTTGCCAGCAAAGATCAGACGCTGCTGGTCAGGGGGAATACCTGCAAGAAATAAGCCTCATCAATCTACGGTACTGACACACAAGACAAAACGTTCGTGAATTTATTTTTAAAAAACCGACTGTCAACTTGGATAAACAAAACACATTGCAACAATTAGTCGAAACTTCTTCCAGTGGAAAGAACGAGTCAAACAAACGACACTGGTGACTAAAGAAAAAAATATTTATATATAGTGAAATCATAAAGACACATACCTTCCTTGTCCTGGATCTTGGCCTTGACATTTTCGATAGTATCGCTGGGCTCAACCTCAAGGGTGATGGTTTTCCCCGTTAACGTCTTCACGAAGATCTGCATGTTTGCAGGCTGACAGAGAAGAGTGACGTTAGCTAGCTATCGCCGCCATCTCGCTTTGTTAATGTTAGTCTTAAACGAATCCACTATACATGGTACATGGACAAGAAGCCACAATGTCATAAAGTGACCCGCGTTACTCTGCAGAGACTATATTCGGTTAATGCGGTTGTGCTGAGTTAATAAAACAGCTAGTCAGTGTTAGTAGCATAGCCGTGTTAATATGGGGCCTCGCCACATGCGTTCCATTACCGTGGAACTTTAATCATCCATTTTACAGTTTCTAATCCTATTTCAATTCAGTGACAATTGATGTTGTGTAAGTAATATACCACATCCATGATTATTGGTTTAAATGACATTTTTAAACCTAAAGGCTTCAATAAATCGACCAAAAAGGCGCAGAAGAAAACGTGTACGTACCCGGCCGCTAGCTGAGCCACAACGAAAAGAGAGCGGAAAAGGTTGACGCTCAAGTACGTCACATCCGCCCTCACACTATTTCGAAATAAAAGCGGTGTAAAGCAATTTAACGTGATTTTTTTATTTGATAGAACATTCATTTTATGAACTTAGTAATAAATAGATAAACAGATGAATTAATTAATTACTCAATTAATTAGGCAATTTCTACAAGAATATAAATTTAAAAGATCTCTAATCTTCATAACTAAAACATGTTGAGGCATATCTCTCAGGCTTTGAAAAGTTATATATTTATATCTTGGTCAGTATCGAGCTGTGTTGTGTATTTTTTAAATTCTTAGTAAATAAAAAAATACACTCAGGAACTTTTTAAATGATCAGATTGAAAAGTTATGTGTTTAATATTGAGTCCAAAAACAGGCCTCTCTACAAACAACTACACAACAAGTCCTGCAGTCCTGGCAGTGTCTGCTTTATGCAGACACAAGAGAGAACAGGGCATAAACCTTTTATGAGGCTTTCCACGAAATGTGTGTTATCAACGCAAGACAGTGCCCGCCCCTGTTTTTATCATGTCACCCCTCAGTAATTATGTGTGATGCTGAAGGAGATTAGCGAACAAAACAAGCAACAACTTCCCTCAGTAATTATGTGTGATGCTGAAGATTAGCGAACAAAACAAGCAACACCTCGTCATTCAGCCAACCCTGTGTTGGCAAGACCTTAGCTGTTCTGCTTCACTAAAGAGAACTCCCTCCACGAGATATAAGTTTACATTCAATACACAGGAGATGTCTCACACCAGAGGAAACCATGGCTGCGGGACCACTATGAAAGAGGAGCTGTTTTGGTTTGTCAAACTAACACTAATATGACACCAAGGTCTTGAAAACTGCTTTAAAAATGCTGAATATTAGAAATATTCTTGGAAGAGTGATTTATTTCTAATTAGGCCTTAATATGTGTGTTATACGGTATATGTAAGTTTATATTTGAGCATATCAAAATTGTATTAAAATAAACTGCAATATTTATATTTATTGTATATCTTGTTAATAAAACATTGGTTCATTATATAAACAGTATTATCATTGTAGTATATATACATATATTTATACACACTCTTATTTATATATGCGTTTGTGTACTATGTGTATTAAAATATATATATTTTCTAATAAATTAATGTTTAATTGTGTTGTTGTAACAGAAGGTATTTGTTATAGTACTGACATTGACATTTACACTAATTTATATAAACAATAAAACATCCAGAAATGCTTTGTTATGTTTACTCAGAACCACTACTTACGATTTCCTAGAATCTTCCTTGAATCAAAATTCAATGTTTCCTTTACTCAGAAGGGCACCAGAGTCAGCATGTGTGAAATATTGAAGCAATGTGCAAGTGCAGCTTTAGCAGTTATGTGGCTTAAACATAAACCACAGCTCACAGATGGACCATAGCAGGGAAGCAGCCTCGAACTTGACTGTCCTACTTCCACGCTGTTTACACTGTCAATGCTAAACAGCTAAAAAGGAAAGGTCAGTGTACCTTTCACAGAGATAGTCTCATTCCCTCTTTCCAGCATGGCCGACCACAAAACTGTGCAAAAACAGCGGTGTTGTAGCAATAATACAGCCTTGACCCCAAAGATGCAGGTTGTGCTGATTAAAAAGACAAGCTGGTGTAAATGTAAACAAACTGAATCTGGAGTTCACGTCTGCTGTCTGCCAGCAGCCGTGGAGGTGAGTGACGAAAAGCTGACAGGAAAACCAATCCACATTGGTTGTAACATCAGGGTAATGAAATGTTCAGTTAAACAAAGTGAAAAAGGTTAATAAACATGTAAAATTATGCAAATGTGAAGATTACAAAAGGACAGGTAATTATTGACAAATCAAATGCCATTTTCAGAGTGCAGCAAGTTCAAAATCAGAGCCAACAAACTGGATTTCCTAAACTTTAAGAGGAAGGAAGAGTAGAGGAACACTGAGATTTTTGCAATACTGCATAATTTTTAGCATTTCTTTTTGCTTGTGTATTTTGAAATTAGTTGTTTTCAATAAAACCAGAATAATAATAATAAAAAAAGCACATTTATCTGCTTCCACCTTTGGCTTGTTTGGCAGATTGAATAATTTAAAATTGTATTTTTTTAAAACCATGACATGGAAAACTGTATGATAGAATTGTATGCTTTTAAAATTCCATGTAAAATATGTATAGAAAGAATAACATAACAATAATCATATTCTTTTTGGGTAGGAACTATTTTGACTTCAGTTGAATGTGACGAGTCACTGTATTCAATAATATTATGGTCCTTGTAGTAAAGTGACTTTGACTCTACTGAGCAGCACAATCACCTTGTGTTTGTTACTTGACCTCCAGTGTGTACTTCTGTCTGCGCCACCACCACCTCTTCCTCAGCCAAAGTGGGCGGGCGTAACTCGCATGTGCTTTTCGTCATTGGTGCATAAACAGAGGGTCGCTTTGTTTATGGGCGTTTAAACCTACCACCGTTTATAACCGCCGGTGTCAGCCGCCCACAGACGCAGTGGACGGACACTGAAGTCTGTTGTTATTTGCTGTAAAACCGTTCGTCCTGTCTGCAGGTGAGTCCCTAACTGCTGCAACAGTTATTTAAAAACGTAGTTCCGGTATCAAGTGCTGATTGGCCAAAGACGGCGCTCGGCTATATTTTTTATATGTGCCTTAGTTATAAAAATAAAAAAATAAAAAAAGTGGCGTCCGCATAACGATAACAGCAACAACAGTAGACCTCGGAAAAGTAGTGCAGAAACGAAACAACAATGTCCGAGCGGAAGAATACTTAATTTCCTCAAAATAAATCAGCGCTATTGATATAGTCGCTGACTTATGTATAAATGCGCGTAATACGACATTTATAGAGACTTAAATGCTTATAGCGAGATATTGTTATTGAATAACTGCTCCAATATAAGATGACATTACACTGCGCTACTACAGTGTAAGAAGCGAATGCGGAAGAAAATAAAATCAGAAGTTCTTACGTGTTCATCTATGCAAACCGTGTTTCTAAACAAAACAAACTATTCATGACTATCTGCTGTGTGGGCCGGTCCCGACATGTCAGACTTTATAAGCAGAACCACCCCACCCTAACGAGGAAAAACACTGATAGTTAAAGGTGTACAAGTGTGAAACAAGGATAAAGGTATTTAATATCTTACTTTTTTAAACGCAGAAATAGACAGTTATTATATTTTAAAATGCTTTTATCAGCGCACACCCTGTGCGGTGTGGTTGTTGTGGTGCAGCCATGTTGGACCACTATGTTTCTCATAGTTCGTATAGGAAGTGTAAAGAGAGAGATATTTCATCACAACATGTGGCTCAGTATAAGACGAACTTAACTGCCATATCGGTAAGAAATTTATAAGTACTTTTAATGTAATTTTGCATGCACCTGCTACAAACCTTAGAATATAATAAGCTTTTGCTGTATAGTTGTTTGTTTGTTTGTGCGTCCCTTTTTTGCAGATTTAAAAACGCAGCAGTTTTAACTTAAGGTTTATGAACGCAGTGTGTAATTACACATCCCAATAAACTGACATTTATGAAGTTTTTCACAATCGTTTCCATAAGAACAAATATTACTTTTTAGCTTCCCAGAGTAGCAGTTGCTACACACTCCAGGACTCGCTTTACGCCTCAGGTGAAACTGAGCGATTGCAACCCAGTGGGTCTATTGCCAAATGATAGGTATTTTTACACTGACATATGTTGACCACTTGGTAAAGAAGTCGAATGGGTGCAGTACGAGCAGACGGGTCATGGGTTGTACATACATATACATGCAATAAGTGTGTTGTTCTCTCACGGTTCAGGGATGGCACTTTCCTCCATCAAATCCTTCACGGTGGAGCTGGACGGTCCAGCGGACACAGCGTTTGTTGGAGGAGAAATCGTGTCTGGCCAGGTGGTCCTGGAGCTCTGCAGGGACACCCGTGTGGTCTCCATGAAGGTGCAGGGCAGAGGGGTGGCTACTGCACACTGGCTGGAGAACCGTGGCATGAACTCCGTCTACAACGACTACACGTCCAAGGTCACCTACTTTAGAAAAAGACAGCATCTAATCAGAGGTCAGTGGTGAAGGCTGCAGATGTGCTCTGCACAGCGTATGGTTAATGTACACTAAAACATGTTGTGTTTATTTAAGTCAAACCACAGACCATTATGAATGCCACACAAACATTCCAAATCCAAACATTTTGTTGTGTCTTTCTTTTTCTAATTTCTATAATACTATCCTTTTTTTTTTACATTTAAGGAATCCAGTTCTATGTCTGTGTTTTGCAAACGTTGCTCAAATTGTAGAGTTCATGATGGGTCATCAGGTTCAGCTTGGGCTGAAGTGACTGGAGTAGCACTTGTCCCGAAATGGCTGGTGATAAAGCTGGCTATTAGTATTTCCATTCCAAGTATGAAGGTGTCATCTCAACCAACTTTCTATGCATAAGTATAAGGCACAGTTTTCCAGTGACAGTAAATATTATTTTTTATTTTTTTGCCTCTTCTCTGTGTAGCCCCAACACTTCCTCTAACTAATCTGTGTCAAACTGCTACTGTGTTCTGTCACGTGCCAGCTGGGAGCTTCTGTGACTTGTCATTACAGCACTTTGAAAAATAAAGCCAGCTGGTCCGAGTGTGTTGCATGAAAACGTAGCAGAAGAGCAGGAAGACACATACATGTCAACATTAAACACAAACCATTAATGCTGAGGTCAAATAATTACAAACTGATTTCCGCAGCACTGTGTAACTTCTCTGGTTAGCAACAGTGCAGGCAGGAAACAAACAAATAGACAGAAGTGGCTCAGTAGAAATGGCTTCAGTGGTTACTGTTTAATTACATGGCCTCTAAACATTATATGTCATCTGTCCTTTGAGTCTGGTCAGACCTTACATTTGAATGGACACAAAAATGAGTCTCACACAAGAGCTAATATTCTGTTTGTTGTACTCGAAGCAGGTAGTGCGTTGAAAGCATGCGAATTCAAAGTTAATTTATTACTGTGTGACATCTTCTGCTGCAACAGCTGCTGCAACAGCTGCATCCAGTTTGGATGTGGGTCAAAGGTGTACCAGGGAGGGTTTTATTTATGCTAAATCATACTCTGTGACCACAGCAACACATCACCCATTAACTCCGATGCTGTACCTAAGAAACACACTTTACTTACTGTTTAACTATATGTTTGTCTTCTACTCATCTACTCAGTTATTAAAATCAGCACCCCATTTTGACCACACATTTTACACATTTCACAAACATTCACATTTTCTACCATATTAAATTGATGATTAAGGAATGGGAAAAAAGTAAACAGTGTTATTTGTTATTTGTTTATTCTTTTTCACAAATGTATTTTGTAGCTGCAAATTACCTTGCAGCTACTACTTACGTCATCTGCTGCAAATTACCTTGCAGCTACTACTTTAAAAATAAAAAAATACTCCCTGCAACTTTGTTTTACTGAAACATACACAGACTGAGATTTTGTTTAAAATAGCTTCAAATTATTATTTTTTCAGCAGAAAGTAGCCAAAAAACAATATTATAATAACTTATTATTTTTTAATAACTGTGCAATAAGCCATTTTTTTATTTACAAGAGTTGTCTTGCCTTCTGCAGACAGCCAGATGTGTGCATCACCATATTATCTCTTATCCTAATACTAGAAGGTGAGACATTGACTCAATGACACTGTGTTGAATTTGAATATTGAAACACTTCAGGGAAATGTTTACAGAGAGCATATACCTTCTAAAAACAACTAGTGAATGGACAGTCTGATTATACCCAGGGCTACATCTATTTTCTGTATATGCTCTGTGATTGAAATAGGTCATTTAAGACTGCTGCTGTCACATGTGTTTGTATTCAGTATTCAGCGTTATGTCATATTTACAGTCATATGACTCGTATGCACTTTTAGAACCGTTATGTCATATTTACAGTCATATGACCTACTTTTAGAAGGTTGATCAGGGTCAATCAGGACAAGGAAATTTGTTGCTCTTGGTCACCACCAGGTGGCACACTGAGCTTGATTATTAAAGCTCTTGATTAAACTTGGACATACATAAAGCAAAGACCTGCGTAGATTCCAATATTTATGGATCCGTCAAAGAACATAAACATTTTATTTTGTTTTATTTTAAAGAATCCA
Source organism: Cynoglossus semilaevis (assembly GCF_000523025.1). Lineage (NCBI taxonomy): Eukaryota > Metazoa > Chordata > Actinopteri > Pleuronectiformes > Cynoglossidae > Cynoglossus > Cynoglossus semilaevis. The sequence continues at coordinate 4,623,569 of NC_024308.1, forward strand.
GCAAAACATAATCCTTAACCTAATTTATAACTCCTGTCACATGAACAGGCACATTTAATGTATGGATCCATAGCCAGACAACTGTGGGTGCTTTCTTCTCATCACCAGCTGGCGGCGGTAGTTAGCTATCTCTTGATCTGTGGGAACAAAGGAGTAAACAACTTTGTTTTTCACAGAGCAGTCTTGACTTCTGGATTGATACATTGCAATTGGGATAAAGAAAGTAATTCAGTAGTTTGGTTTTAGCACTTAGAATGTGAGATGAGTGCGTTGAGAGATTTTTTAAGCTTTTTTTAAGATTTTGTTAAAAGGTAAAATGAAGGCAATCAACGGATGCAATGATTGACACAAGGGACTCAGTTGATGCTCAAAGTATGATTACGCTGTGACTTAGAGATACACTCCTGTCTATGTGTCGTTGTTGTTAATTCAGTGCACAGTTAATTCAAGCTGATCTGTTAGCTTTGATGCACAGCTTTGTGTTTCCCACATGCACGGCGACCCAGGCAATGTAACATTACACTCAAGAAGTGGAGTAAACAGCTCCAGAGTAAAACTATTTTTTTCTTAGCTGTGCAGGGAGGACCTCTGAGGCATGCTCAGTAGGGCTGTTTTCTTCTAAGAACCTGTAACCATCAATCATCATCAGCCCTGCCTGTTTTGCTCCCGTTCCCTCCACACCCAGTCTGCATGTTTGTTATGATGCCTTCAAGCTCGGTCTGGAAATATGTGTGCCCTTAGATGAGCTGTAGCTTAGTATGTCAGAGTTCAGGTAGGTAAACATAATAAAAGAGGGGGTGTTTTTTCTTTATAAAGCTTGAGTTGTCATCCCTCAGTCACGAGAGGTAGTCATAAGTCAATTTTGTTTCGGTTTTGGATTCAGAATGAGAGTTTCAAGGGTAGGCTATCTCACAGGTTTATCGGTGTGGCTTTTTTCCAGAAAAAACTCTGAATTGCAATCAGTGAAAGTAACAGGGTGTATACACTTCTAAAAGTCAAGCTTTGAATGGATGGCCACACTGTCAGAAACATGCCGTCTTCCTGCTACCCTCCATCTCATCCTGACTGACTAGTCTGACATCATTTAGCCCAAAGACAGGTGATTAAGATCACTTTAAGAATCCAGTAAAAACAGCCTTAGTTTTCCAATGAAGCCTTACTTTTCTATTCAGATCATTTTGACATTTGTAATAATTATAAGCCAATGGTCAGCCAGATAAGTACAATTTTTTTACAAATTGTAGAACCGAAATATAGGTAACAAGTTGTTGTTTTCTGATAAAATAGTTTGAAATGCCTTTATCCGTATGTTAAACTTGAAAAAAGTTCTTTTACCACTTGGAAATTTAAACATACTCTAGTTCAAATGTTTACTTTCACTTTAAACTGCAACTTAATATTAATTAAAAAACAATAATAATGACTGATTTTAAAGCCCATAGTCGCGATAATTCCAGTAGAGTGGAATAATCCGAGTCAGGAATAGAACCCTGAAGGCACCACCAATCCCTCTTGAGGTCTGACATAATAATGTTTGGAGGCCACGCCCACCGAAAAAAGCTACAGAAAAGGGACCGCAGACAGATGGAGCTCAGCACTGAGCTTATATCCAGACAACTGGAAACATCTGCGGCCTTACAGGAGACTAACTGCTGCACGCACACTTTCTACGTACTGTCAGACCCTAAAGAGGATTTCTGCAGGGATATACAACCTACCAGGAAAAAAAATGATTTTTGACAAGGTAAAAAAGTTTGTCATCGTCTTTGACTCCCCGGAGTTGGACTGTCCTCCCGTGTTCAGCAGCGGGGACATCGTGTCCGGCCGGGTGTTGCTGGAGCTCGGCGGGGAGACCAAAGTGGACTCCCTCAAACTCCACGCTGAAGGTTTCGCCAAAGTTCACTGGACCGAGTCTCGATCCGCCGGCTCCAGCACCGCGTACACGCAGAACTACAGCGATGAAGTGGAATACCTGAACCGGAGAGATGTGCTGCTGCAGGCAGGTCAGTGCCGGAACCGAGATGTCGCCTGGTCCACATGCCCTTTAACTGCACGTCCTGTTCTGTGGGACGTCGACTGTATAAGACTAGTCATTTCATTCATTTCCATCCAATGGAAGACCAGAGAGGGTGATGTGTTTGTGAGAGGAAACTAGACCCCGTCGAATGTTGTCTGCGTGGTTTATTATTACTGCAAACAGAGGAGACCCCGTCGAATGTTGTCTGCGTGGTATATTATTACTGCAAACACAGAGGTTTTTTTTTCTTATTTGTGTCCATTCACTCCAGACCTTTAGTCAAGCAGTGGACGTCTGTCCAAGTGTCACGAAAACAAGAACGAGAGTCTCAAGTTTGTGCAGCGCGTTACAAACCTGGATAAATGCTCTATTACGGGTTATTATGGATGAAACAACAAAACTCAAGACAAAATGCGAATTATTTGATTCATCAGCGGCACAAAAAAAGTCATTTATTACAAAGAAACTCAAGACAAAATGCGAATTATTTGATCCATAAGGGGCACACAAAAAAAAGTCATTTATTACAAAGACGAAAGCTTCGCAATGAATTGTGATCAGTACTTTCCCCCTTTGAGCAACGCTGCACATGCAGCTTTAGAAAAAAAAAACACATCCAGCCGTTAAGTCGCTACAACATTTTCTGGTCTCTTCTTTTTGTTATGTTTGTCGTATGACAAGTTCCATACAGTATTTGTGTTTAAATGCACAGTAGTAGTGAAGGGAAAGCGAATGCACGCTGCAGCAGCAGTCTGCACACGCCTTTGTTTCTGCAAAAACATCTGCTGAAAAGAACTAGTCATGATGTCAGAGACTTCCTGGTCTGAAGAGAAAAAAAAATCATGGGTTGTTTTTCTCGACTCAAGTGGGGAGAGCCTCGGGCTTCTGCCTCCATTCATTGGACCAGACTTGTTTTGGCTTTTCAGTGAGTGGCCAAGGAAACTTAAAGGAGTTTTATGGTGATTTTTTTTATTTTTTTTGTAGTTGTTGCTGCTGCTCGGGTCAGTTCTCCTTTTAAAACCCAGCATTCCATCGGCAATGTAAAGACCAGACTTAAATAGTAAATGATTCTGGGAATGATCTTGGAAACTCCCAGTTGACTCACTGAAGTGGACGGGCCTGTGATAGAACTGTTATTAAATAAAATGGCAGCGAGCACAGGGCTGAAAAAGTCTGCAAAACACATTAGAAATGCCCCTGGACTCTGTTTGTGCAGCACAAGAGTGAAAAACAGAGACGCTGAGACGTGCCGTTTGATACCACTGGAGGAAAAACATGTTCTCACTCAGCACAATGCAGCAAGAACCGCCCCTGTGAGCAGCACAGAGCAAAGGCCATGTGATTGCACAGAAAGACAGTTTTTCCTCTTTCAGCAAAAAGCTCTGTGCTTCCAGGATGTGATCAGAGTCCCTCTCTGAGTTGAATTAATTTGGACATGTTTGTTTTTGTTTTCAGTTCAGTTACTTCAGTATTTTGTGGGTTTATTACTCTGTTTCCAGAAAAAAAAAACATACATCAAACAAAACAAATGGGTTAAATATGTTTCTTTTTTTTTCTTTTGTTGTCTCCTCAGATAACGGAGAAGTCACCGTCCTTCCTGCAGGCAGACACGAGTTTCCCTTCAGCTTCCAGCTGCCCGAAGAGACACTGGTCACCTCCTTTGAGGGGAAACACGGCAGCATCCGTTATTGGGTCAAAGTGAAGCTCCACAGACCCTGGGCCACAGTCAGGAAACTCAAGAAGGAGTTCACAGTCATCGAGCCCATCGACATCAACACTCCAGCTCTACTGGTGAGGCTGCTGTTCCATCAATGTTTCATCTCCGCCCGCTCGGTTTTCTGCTCAGTTCAGGGCACCCGCTCACTGGCTCTTATCTTTCACAGGCGCCACAGGCTGGAACAAAGGACAAAATGGCCCAAGCATGGTACCGCAACTTCGGACAGGTGTCGGTAACAGCGAAAATCGACCGCAAGGGTTACACACCTGGTAAGAGTCTGAAGCCTCAAACCACAGCCTGTTTCTGTGAGTGCTTTGAGCATTTCTCCAGTTTCCAACATACACTTTTCCTCTGTCGCAGGCGAGGTGATACCTGTTTTTGCGGAGTTCGACAATTCTACCTCTAGATCTATCGTGCCCAGAGCCTACATCACGCAGACGCAGACCTTCATCGCTCGCGGCACAATTAAACAGAAGCGCTCTGTGGTAGCCACCCTGTGTGGTGACATTGTAGGAGCCAGACGCCGGGAGACCTGGCATGGCCGTGCCATCAAGATCCCACCTGTGGGGCCCTCTATCCTCCAGTGTCGCATCATCAAAGTAGAGTACATGCTCAAGGTGAAGAATACTTCGCAAACGATTCAAATCCTATTAGCCACACTCCTCTCTCTCTGTGCATATATCTGAACCGAGGTTTTTCTAATTTTAGGTCTGTGTTGACGTTCCTGGAACATCAAAGCTGAATCTGGAGCTGCCGCTGGTCATAGGAACCATCCCGCTCCACCCGTTTGGCAGCAGGACGTCCAGTGTCAGCAGCCAGTACAGCGTCAACCTGGAGTGGCTGCGTATGGCCATCCCTGAGCAGCCTGAGCGTAAGTGTCCTCCAAACATTCCTCTGAAAACAACTACGGCCTTTTCAAAGTCTTAGCAAGTTTAGTTTATTTATCATTTTAGTTAAACTTTGACCTTTCAAATGGCTGAAGTGACCAGCACCAGCCATTTTTCCCCGCTTTGTTTTTATAATCACTGTATTTGGGGCATCTGACCCACTAAACGTGTCCAAACAAAGAGCGGGCCTGGTGTAGCCGAGAGGTTGGGATTCAAACCAGGTGGAGGTTTAGAGGAACAGGCAGCACATGCTGATGGGTTCTCAGCAGTGACTCCTGACTCAGCAGCTTGTTGTTCTGACCTGTGCTGCTGTGTTGAGTCACAGCAGTAAAATAATCCTGCCTCTTTCTCTGCAGCTCCTCCAGATTACAGCTCTGTGGTGACGGAGGAGGAGGCCGAGCAGTGCAACAACAACAACGCCGTGGCCCCGCAGCCGGCCGACGACCTCAGTGGAATCCTGGAGCGCCCCCTCATGGCTTTCGTCCAAGAGTTTCGCTTCCGGCCTCCGCCCGTGTACAGCGAGGTGAGTCGGCGAACGCTTGGAACCAACTTCCAGTTCTACTGATGCTGGAATTGTTTCATGAATGAAGTCTAACCTACGTTTGTTTTCCTCCGCCTACAGATTGACCCCAACCCTCAGCCCCTCAACATGAGACCTCGCTGCATGACATGTTGAACCAAACGCCTCGTCTTGGAGTCAAGCGACTTAAAATTAACCTAATGAATCAAGAGATGTGTCTTCTCCCAGATTATTTCTCTCTGATAAATGGCACTGGGCCCTAACAAGTGTTAGGGAGAGGGACGAGAGCCCCCACCCCCCAGAGAGGTCATGAGAGGAGAAGCCCTAAGGAACTGAGTGTCCAAGGAGAAGCTGCCGCTTCATTTCAAGTCCATGCAGAAAACTGGACGCTTTCCAATTCTTCTCAAGGGAAAATGAACTTCTCTGCACCAGTTCCTGTTCTTCCCAAGTGATTTCTTCTGTGCTCCAAAGAATGAGAGCCACGAGTACCTCCCAATCATCGGTTCCCTCATGAGATTTTTTTTTTAAAGAGATTTTTCAGATTTTACTGAGTTTGGGACATCTTTGGGGGGGAAATGATCACTTGTGTTTGTCATGATGAGGTGGAAAGTTGGAGCTGCAGTTTGGTGTTTGAACAACGATCGCTCTTGATGAGTTGACATTTGTCTGAAGGCACATTGTCAACTTGGAATGGCGTAAAAAAAAGAAGTGCAATTATTTCTGTAATTCCCACTTCCCTTTGAACAACCTACTTTGCTATGCATTGTGTGACTCGACACCGGCGTGCCTTTGTAGATTCCTACCGTTACTTAAGCCACATACTGTACCTGTAAAAGTGTGAAGGTCAACTAGGCAGATGTGTTTATGCATGAAAAGATAAAACAGTATGCTAAAGGGAAAAAAAACAAAACATCTTTGCCTCAATGACGTGCAGCAGAGGCGTGCGTGAGAGCTGAGGAGAGTCGCTCTCGTAGAGATGAATTGTAACTTAAAAGAACAAGAAACGTTTGTATGAGTGTCTGCGACGAGTTTAAGGAGACGTGTTGTTGATGTTGAGCCCGTGGTGCTGACGCGTCAGGTGGCTGTGGTTGGTGCTCTACAGCACAGTTGAACCAAAAATAGGAGAAACAGTTTGTGTATAAACCTGCACAAGGCTCAGATCTGCTCCCTCGGCTGCTAAACAAAAAGGAGGAGACGGAGAGACCTCGGAGCCGCGAGGTCTGGAGCTTTTGATGGGAGCCAGATGCCTCGAGGGTTGCGGTGCTTTGTGATGCTCATCCAGAGCACAATGCTCAGGGTTCGAGTGAAGCCTTAAGCTAGAGATGCCACTGAAGTGCACAGACTAAGAACATTCCAAAAAAGAGTTTAAAAAAAAAAAAAAACGAACCAGAGGACTGTGTTTTCTCCTCACCTTCCAAAAAAAACTGGTCTTCAGGGTCAGCTGTGCCACTTCCAAGGCACGCACTGAATAAAAGTGAATGTATTTTTATACCAATACGACTGTTGATTTATAATCCTGCCAAAGTTTTGTAACTTTTTTTCTAATAAAAACCTTGAATGGATGCCTGTGTGCAGTGTTTTCTCTCTAACCTCCACTGGTATGTAAGCTGGGAACTTTGGTAGGAAAACACCAGAGCTCTGATGATGACATGTTGCATGCCAGCGCAGGAGAAGTACATCACGTTCAAGAGAGTGAGTCAAAACTATAAAACTGTCAAGGACGAGGTTCACTGAGGAAACAAGCTCCACTTGTTTGAGTAAACAATAATCACAGACGAGGCTTCCGCCCGTCAGTGATGTTGTTGCGTCGCCTGTCCTGGTGTTTGGAGCGTCTCTGTTGCTCCACATTAAAGGAGGGCAGTGATAACAAGGCAGCACACGAGACCAATCATTTACTATTGTGTCTTTCACACAAACTCAAGGAGAGTGAACTACTTGTCATCACTGCACACAACCAAATGTGACCTCTGTTTTTAACCCATCACCAAAGTCAACAGTGGGCAGCAGTGTGTGGGGACGGTGCCTTGCTCAGTGGTAACTTGGCAGCTGGGGGACTCAAACCTGAAGCTTCCTTAACCACTAAGCCACTACTGCCCTCAACAACAGAAGTCACCGAAATGACACTGTAAATCAAATACAGTACAATTTTCTACTGAAATACAAGATTTTTTGAGTCTCGTGACTGAATCGGTAAAAAAAAAAAGAGGCAAAAATGTAATTGTTCTTAAGTGGGACGTTCTCAACCCAACAATAAGTGTGTTTAACAGTGCGTGTCCAGATCACTATGAAAAAAAAAGAAGAAAAAAGTCAGGATCAGATAAAGTCAATCATTTCAGTGCTGTTGACAGACAGGAAGACAAATGTCTGTGACTTAAAAGAACTGAAGCTGCGTTTCATGATTGATTTTTACAAAAGGTGAAAAAGTCATTAAAGGAAACTCTACGTTTGACTCTGAAACTGACTGTAGTTCTTTTCTTTGTGAAAAAGTCATTAAAGGAAACTCTACGTTTGACTCTGAAACCTCAGTGGTGAAAACAGAACAACTTTATTCAGCATTCTAAATGAATGAAATTCAAGTCAAACAGAATTCACCTAAAATTTCCCCTTCTCCCGTGAGAGAACATTTAAAAGGCAGACGTCTGTCCAGTCCTCAGACCTGTACTGGTGTGAATGTACAGTCAGTCTGATGACACGGTGCATCAGCAGCACAGATCTATTGTAAAGCTCCAGGTCGGAACCTGTTGTTTGATGAACTTGTGATGAAACAAGTGAGCAAGACATTTACAAGTCAACAAATCTGCACCTTTTCTGTTTCACACGCGACACAGCTTTTACGTTGTCCAAAGGAATGACTCAGACATACTTTACCTACATTCAGCTCGTGCCTCAGGCCGACTTTTGGCCCAGATCTCTGGCAGATCTGAAGTGAATGCGCACAACAAAAGGAAAGCAAAGAGATAATTTTACCCAAGACTCAACCATTAGAAAATGTTTGACTCTGTGAACTGCAGAAAAACAGGGCAGCGGTAAAGAAACCAGAGGAAAACTAAGAAGGCAGCGTTGGTGGTCCAACTCATGGATAAAGTCTCGTTTTACGTTTTTATTTTTCACTTCTTTCCTCCGACTGTTTCAATCTCAATGTTGCTGTTCATGATCCAATGACTCACAAAATGCCTCTGTATAAAACACAAGAGAATAAGACTTAACAACAACAGCTACACAAATGATAATAACAATAATAATAATAATAATAATAATAATAATATAATGAATTTCAGACAACAATAAGAAATGTAACTCCAGCCAGACGTCTCAAAGTTCTGACCATACACCATGGTGTTTTTTCGCTCTTTACACCACATGTGATGGATGTCAAAGATGTCAAGTGTGTGACGTCGTAACTTCACACAATGGATCAAACAGCAAAGAAAAGAAAAAAACATGTTAAAACACTGTGTACCCCCCCTCCCCACAGTAAACTGTCCTCCTTAATCCAGTGAAACTCAAACAGGTTGAACGAACGACTTGGACATGAAAACACACACGTTCTCGTGTCCACTACTCACAAAAACAGGATTTAGGCAGAAGAGGATATTGCTGACTCGTCACAGTGTTTCATCAGTGCTGCATATTTCACCAGATGGCATCACCCGCTGTGGTTCGATGACATCACTGATGACTCATGTTTCATGCCTGCACAGCAACATGTCAAACAATCACGTCCCGTAAAAAAATGTATCTTTGGACACGAAAGTCTGACAAAACAAAGGACATCAACAGTCTTTGTCCATTTCCATTTTAGTTTGATAGAATTTTCTAAAAACATTTTAGAAAAACTAAATAAAATATATATATAAGAAATATCAGAAACTAGGGGAAAATATCTGGTTGAATCTTGGTTATTCTTTTAACTTTAAATGGACAGAACTTTAGAGATTTCACAGTAAAAAAAGTTTTTATTAATAACATGATCAGTAAAATGTCTACAGTGGTAGGACTGAGAAAAGATCCGTTTGCTGTTTGTTTCCTACTTCCTGTGTTTGACAGACTTGTCCAGACATGTCTGAACCTGTTATGTTCAGTTATAACAGGCCAACAACATCAGAACTTCCGTTTCCACACATTCAAACACAGCATTTGGTCAGATATTTATCTCTTGTCATTAGGTGTTGGAGTCGTTTGAAACAAGATACATCGTAAAACTTCAGCGAATGACGCATTTGACTGAAAGGCGGTGACTGTCTTTGTGTTGACAGATTTGTTCTTGCGCAAATTAGTTTTGTCCCAGCGAAATAAAATTCTCTCTCTTCTCCGTCTAACCCCGTTCTACCTGTTTCTTAATAACTGTTCCTGTGTATTATTTTTGAAGCGCGTTCGACAGTATGTTCTTACAATACAATAATGGTTATAATAATAGTTCATTCATCAGCCAACAACATAGGTACGTACAGTATTGTAATTGTACACACACTGCACTTTGTCAAAAAATATATGAGAAAAACCGCTACACAACCATTAAGAAACCATGGCTGAAGGATAAATGCTACAAAACGCTAATGCTAGCACGCTTCGCATGTTTTACCAAACAAATCAAAACACCGTGACTTGCTAAGGTGTAAACGCCTCATGTAGCCACTGGGTTGTACTGAGAATATTCAGGGGTATTGTGTTGTGTTTGTAGGTTAACAGAACAAATCTTACAGTTTTAAGTTTGACTCCTATTTTTGTCCCTGATGTTAAAATACCTCCAAACTGTTGAACAACTCAAATAAACTGATCACAAGGTCAACGAAACACTGAACTGCAGCAGTGAAGTAGATGTGGTGAAAAGCAGATACAGTGTATCAGGCCCTCGTGTTCCTTATTCTAACATGTGAGAATGTGAGGTTCATACAAGCAGCGGTGGAGATTGTTGATCTGTCAAAAAGAGGAAGCTCATTTAGGGCCACAGTTTGGTAACATCATTATTATTCTCTCTGCAATAAAAACCCAAAAACTGTACCAATGAACAAGAAAACAACAATCTGCACAACAATCATTGATCAATATAACCATTTTAAGCTGAGCCTCAACAGTGTTTCATACAGGATTGTATACAGAAAACTGCCGATTCTGAATGGACAGAAACACAAAACAGTAAATACTTTTTGACATTTCAGATAAATCTGAGCTTCCCAGCAATCACCACCAGTCTGCAGACTTTTCAGGAAAAAATCCAGTCCAAAATGTATCATCTGTTTTTCCTAGAACAGACTGAAGACTCTGATTTCCTTTGAGTGATTTGTTTTTTTGTTTTTTTTTTCTAGTACTGTTTTTACCACATATCAATAAGATAAGGACATCCAGTATACGGCGGTCAGAGAAGCTGAAAATATGATCCACTGTCCCTTCATTGCCCGACACTGTAGTCTGGGTTGGAACTGCCATCTTATGTAATTGGGGTCGGGGATCATCTTGCAGGACCCCTCCCTCTTTACGCCTTCATGGAAATCAGTGTAACATTAGAGGGAGCTCTGAGACAACCCGCCCACCCCTGCCCCCAGGAAGGTTCTAGAAAACAGCATGTCCGGACATACAACATCCACTCTGCGTGCTAAAAGAGCATCTTTGTCCGTGCCCGCTCCTCCCATTCCTCTTGTAATTCAGGGTTTCACAAAATCTCTGTGTGGACCTTGTGCTCCTGTTATCATCCCCTCTTTGTTTCAGGCCTGTGCAGCGCTCTTTGTCTGCCGTCAATGGTCCTCAGTACAATAAAGGCCCCAAAATCCTCAGCATGATGAATTTTTGACAAACCCAAAGTAATCACTGCTGCCTTCAGGCTCCATCGCCACATGTTACAGCTCATCAGATCATACCTTATCAGATCTAAACAAAAATAGCACCGACTTAAGACTCTGCAGTAAACACCTGGACCTGCCGCCATCTTAGGAATTAACGCCAAGGAATATTATAGGTTTGCATTACTGCGGTAAAAATACATAAGCCATGGAAAATAACATCAACGATAACTTCATGCATTCATGTCCGTCAATGATTATGCCTCACTTTGAAACACAAGCAAACATGTACCATCATGTATCTTTAGCTCTAGGCAAGTCGTGATTATGGTTTACTCATGTATAATGCATGACTCCAAGCCATATGCAAACTGTATCTTTCACATGTGTTGGTGCACGTGGCCGGGGTGTTTGGTTGGGACTGCTGGCAGCGCGCCAGTGGGGAGAAACGCTCTGCTCCATAATGGGACAAAACTAGAGGCCGAGCAGGAATTCTTGGAATGAGTACAAGATTAGCACATACTGTTACTCTCCTTGAGCGACAGGAGAAAAACAACGGCAGCAGCAGCAGTAAGCTGATGAGAGCGTAGAGTTATGACTTGAATGTGTTGGCCAACCAGGAAAAAGGTACAGTGTGTTCCCTTCAATGCAAAACATTTCAGTCACATATACTTGGTGCAGGCTGACAGGACTGGATTACACTGAGATGACAGAGCACAGTGACTTCTTCTGTGGGTTTTTTTTTTTTTGGGTGGGGGGGCATAGTTTTCCATTGAACAACAGATTTCTCCTTTAAAAAAAAGACTTGTGGAGACTCCTTCAAGGAGTAACCTGCACGAGATATGTAGGAGAGAGAGTATTTTATCAGTCATACTGCTACATCAAGATACTCCCACCTTCGGGGGAGTATGTGGTCTGCCCTTCCAGTATTTTTGTCTGAGTGAAATGGACTGTTATTAAAAAGAATGTAGTGACAGGTTTCTAACGTCTGCGAGTTTGTGTCTGTTTGTGATTGGTCCTGTTCTTCATGGCTGACGTATGGAACAGGTATCTGTATCAGCTTGATAAACTCCTGCCTCCTGCAGGCGCTTGTGTTTCTGCTCAGACAAAAGAGAGCCTTATCATCACTGCTCACCAAGTACAGATACAGTTGTTGTGATTATGAAAAGCTGGAGTCAGAAAAGACAGAAACTGTACAGGGAGGGAAACCTGAAGTAAAATGAGCTTCAACCTAAAATACACAGGGGGAGGGAAACCTGAAGTAAAATGAGCTTTAACCTAAAATTTTAGCGTGTAGCTTCCCTCGCTAATATGCAGCGACTGCTACAATTCTACCACTGAATAATGTTAATGTTAACAAGTCAATTAGCTGCTAGCTGCTGGTTAGCTGCTAGCCTGTCCCTTTTGTGGTCATAAGGTGGGCTGTTTAACAGTTTAACTACTGTTTTACTATGATGTTATTGTTTTCTAGAGTGTGTCTACCGTGGAGGTCTACTGTGGAGGTCTACCTGTGGAGGTCTACTGTGGAGGTCTACTGTGGAGGTCTACTGTGGAGGTCTACGCAGCGTCCTGTTACTGAAGCAATTCTGTAAAAATGATTCTTAGAAAGTTGCCTGCAGGTTTTTTCCTGTGTGAACATGGATTCTGGTGGTCATGACCTCACTCTGACTGATCGTGCAGTCACTCCATTACTACCCGTGTCCTGAATTCCTGTAATTTGAATTCTTTAGCTCTTAAAGATGAATTCAGTCACAAGACTTTCTGTTTTGAAAAACAGCAAAAATTAAGTTTTCCTGCTTGCAACTTCATTTCTCTATGTTGGTTTTACATTATGTGACTGAATAACCTTCAAGAATCCATTTTGACAAGTCAACGACTTTTGTGACCTCTTGACTCTGTGCCTCTATTTTGCTCTTGCGCTGATTTATGGCTAAACAAAGCTAAGGTTTTCCTTAGAGCTCAGGCTCAGGGCGTCTGTTTTTAAGATACAGTAAATGTTTTTGGTTTTTGGCCTGAGTAAGATGTGTTGCTACACTGTCATGTGCAGCTCCTTGTTTGGAGAGATCTGATCTGCTGTAGGGAGGTGCAGCGCCCTGCAGGGTAAGACAGTAGGCTGTGGCGGAGGCACAAGGGATCGACTGCTCGGTCTTTGAAAACAAAATCTGATGGTAAAAACAGAGGAAAACTGGAAAACATCTGATGTGTGTTGAAAAGACACATGCTGGATATTTTGAAAGAGAAGTCTCCATGCTTGGTTGGTGAGGAGATGGACTTCTAAGATGATAAGATAAACTTTACCTTTGTTTTGTTTTTTTAGTAGATTATAGTTACATGTCAAAAATTCAGATACTTGTAAAAAACACAAAACCGTTTTACGTCATTATAAAATAAATGTTGGATGTGGAAACTGAGAGTACTGCACACACTCCATTACTATTTAGTCTTCAGTCTTCAACCAACTAGTGGAACTAGTTGAACCAGCATATGCTAGCATTAATCAGCGTCAAGATCACACAGTGTAATACCCTGGTTTCACCACCGTACAGGATTGTCTGCATCTAATAAAACTACAAAAATCACTCTGTGAAAGAGAAACGCTGCTCAATCCTGATGTTGTTGCCTCCAACATTTCTTGTTGCCTCATATTTAGCATTTAGCTTTTAGACCAGTTAGCTTTCTTCTCATGGTCAACACAGATGATGTAACAAAAACACAAGAGTGAACAGAGAAAAGCCTTGTGTGATTTTAACCAAGTTCTCTTCTCACAGCTCATCCTCTTATAGCCCCATTCCCCCGGGAGGAAGGTCTGTCCTGCGTCCTGACGTCAGACTTTGAGGGTAAAGTAAACAAACACTAATTGAGGGAAGAGATTTCGTGTAAACAGAGCTGCCGTCAAGCTCAATTAGTCAAAAACCGGGAAATGAACATTACATTCAAGGCCAGTCTAACAAACTCAGAAAGAGTGAAGTGTTGTCCTTTTAACTGACTTTTAACGTCCACAGACAAACTACAAAGAAATACTACTAACATAATCATTAACTATGATTCAAATCTTCCCACATGATCGTGACGCAGACAAACGTTTACAAGTTTTCCCCCGCACTGTGATAACTTTATAAACTTTGAAAATCTTGTGATGTTTTCACCGCCGTCCTCCTCTGTGGTGGCGTTGTTCCTGAGCACAGTCAGCGATTTGGAGGAGAGAAATAAGATTTGTGTTGTTCAGAACAACACCCTCGGCTCAGGCTTGAAACCTTTCTGCGTTAGACATATTTTTAGTCTTTATTTTGTTTCTGCTTTGAGCCAATGTTTTAAACAAAAACCACTTCATGGCTCTGAAGGTGTCGATAAGTTAACATTTAAATTCACCATCTGAAAGCTCAAATGTTCATGGGCCACAGATCATTTCTGTGTCATTTCAAACACATTTCCCATGTTGTCCACACAGATGGACACCATGGAACCACTCTGTCTCGGTTTTTAAACGCTACCACTGTACTACGTTTAACTGACAACTTGCTCCGACTGCACCTGGTACATTGTCCATATCTGGGATCAAACCCCAATCCTGATACTGAAAAAAAAAACACCACCATAGAATAAACAAACTCAACGTTACGCAAGAAACAGAAAAACCGTGTGAGGGAGGTTTGTGTACTGACAGAGGACAGAGCACAGGTGGAGAACTCCAGGTAACCACAGTGGAGGGAAACACTCAGGAGAGCAGGTGGAGGTGATGAGGCGGATGATGAGGGAGGATCTGTGGGGGGGGAGGGGGCGCAGACATGACAGGGATATTTAACATCTCAGACCTTTGTTTGTTGGACAGAGCCACTGTCCCACCGTCTGACAAACCTACTGAAACTTGGCTGCTTTTCGTCTGTCACAAATCAATAAAATAAACATTATCTAGAATTTCATATAAAAATATGTAGCAGCACTTCTGGCAGACACACACCTTATGTTGCCTGTAAGCCCACAACGACTTCAAGATCTCCACTTCTCTCAAAGTATAAATCTGTTGTGAAAGAACAACTTGTTTTCGCTGCATTTCTGGCAAAAGAAAAAAGAAAAAGAAAACAAAAAACAACCCACAGTGACTCAACACTTCTCCAAACCGTAGTTTCTGAGCGATAAAAGGATTGTCATCTCCGTCTCATATGGAATCAATTACTGTTACGTAACAGTGTTTCTGTTAAAGGACTGGATTCCATTTAGGCCTTGGTGTTGAGGTGCCTCATGTCAGGTAGGTTTCATCATCTGGAAGGCAGTCAGGTAATAAAGCCTCGCTCTGGGAGCTATAAAACAGCCTGGGAGTAAGTCAATAAAAAAAAAACAAAAATCAAAGAATATTTGTTAATCATTAAGCCCTGTAATAAAAAAAATGCCTTGAGTTTTTTTGTTTTTGTTTCGTATTTTGACTGCGACCAACGTTGGCAGCTGCTACGTGAGTTATGGAGAACGAAATTAGTGTGAGATGTACATTAATTCCCCTCCTCTGACCACAGCTTCTCCATTGGAGGAAGTAAACACACACACACACACACACACACAGACAAAGAGCAAATTTGATCTGAATTGAAAGTGTTTGACGGCAGTTTTGTGGTTTAGTACCACTTGGTAATAAAGACATATATTTACATACCATCTGTCATTTCTCTGCAGGAAACACACACACCCACACACACACACACACACACATATACAGTACATACACTGTACACAAAGCCTTGTCGATGCCAGGTTATGTCACTGTATACGCCCAGCGATAAGATAAGCAAAGAACCATTTTTAAAAAGAAGTCGTTTCTGGTAAAGTACCACTCCCCTCCCCGACCCCCCCACACACACACACACACACACCTCTGCCATGTCCGTGTCAGACAGTTACTTTGGGACAGAAGGACTGAGTGAGTGAGGACGACTGCATTTCACAGAAGCAAAGTCGTGTTAGTGAGACAACGTGAAGATGTCATGTGGTCCAGGTTGTCGTCTCAGAGTTAATCAGTAATAGAAATGATACAGAAATGAACTGGTCACATGGTTCTGGTTACAGCCTCAAACTCCTGAGATGAATTCTGAATAAACATGATTATTATTGTCTTTTATATATTTTTGCTTCAGGCTGGTGAGGATGGCGACACACGTGCAGCTCCAGTTTGCCACTTCACCGTGAATCACTCTCCGTGCCCTGGCTGAACC
>NC_024308.1:4641230-4664218 GCF_000523025.1 Cynoglossus semilaevis
CACACACACACACACACACATATACAGTACATACACTGTACACAAAGCCTCGTCGATGCCAGGTTATGTCACTGTATACGCCCAGCGATAAGATAAGCAAAGAACCATTTTTAAAAAGAAGTCGTTTCTGGTAAAGTACCACTCCCCTCCCCGACCCCCCCACACACACACACACACACACCTCTGCCATGTCCGTGTCAGACAGTTACTTTGGGACAGAAGGACTGAGTGAGTGAGGACGACTGCATTTCACAGAAGCAAAGTCGTGTTAGTGAGACAACGTGAAGATGTCATGTGGTCCAGGTGTCGTCTCAGAGTTAATCAGTAATAGAAATGATACAGAAATGAACTGGTCACATGGTTCTGGTTACAGCCTCAAACTCCTGAGATGAATTCTGAATAAACATGATTATTATTGTCTTTTATATATTTTTGCTTCAGGCTGGTGAGGATGGCGACACACGTGCAGCTCCAGTTTGCCACTTCACCGTGAATCACTCTCCGTGCCCTGGCTGCGCTCACTGATGCTGCAGTTACTCAACAAACTAATAATTGTTCTGTGAGTGGGAGCAGCAGACACAGTGCTGGTATTATCAAGTCAACCTGCTGATCCACAAATGATTAACGTGAAACCCCGGCTGGTGTTAAAGGTGCAGTGCATCATATTTGTATGTATATGTAGGAGATGTCGCCGCCTGAGACCAAAACAACTTTGAGTTAATGTCAAAACATTAACATATTATCATTATTAATATGATTTTATCATCAGGGAGATTTAAACTTTGTCTCTGGTCTGAGATGTTGTTGTTTTGCACGTTCCCCCTGTCTTTGGCCACACTGAGCCTCAGTGTGAGTGAGGGTGAGAACAACAGGCTGAGCTGTAACGTTTGGACGTGAGGTAAGGTGTTTTTCTTCAGCTCATCCCTCTGGAGAGGATACAGTGTCAGAGGATTGTTTGAGAGAGAGAGAGAGCGAGAGCAGAGTTGTTTTTGCC
This sequence comes from Cynoglossus semilaevis, assembly GCF_000523025.1. Lineage (NCBI taxonomy): Eukaryota > Metazoa > Chordata > Actinopteri > Pleuronectiformes > Cynoglossidae > Cynoglossus > Cynoglossus semilaevis. Next base: position 4,642,225 of record NC_024308.1, read on the forward strand.
GAGCTGGTTAAGCCACTTCAGAGCTGAGGTACAGACTAGATGTTTTCGTAAAAAAACAAACAAAACAAAAAAACACACACAAAGATGTCAGTGTTTAAAATGATCTGTTTGTTCTGTGGTTTTTTGCCTGCTGTTTGTTATGCAAAGTCAAAGATGTTTTTGTAACAATTACAGCATGAGACACAAGTTAAAAGCTGTGATGATGCATCCTGGGAAAAGATCTAATAATAGACCAGGATGATAGTGAATAAATACAATGTTAAATACAAATACTATTCTGTTATTATTAAGATTATTGTGTGGATAATTTATGCTTCTCTGACGTGATTTTTACGTGTATTTTTACCACTTGCTGAAGTTCTGAGAAATATGAATTTAAATACCTGCGCAGTGGATTAGTGGCTGAAGACTGTTGCTTGACACCACCTGACTCCAGGGCAGGATGTGAACTGAAGACACAGGTTCGTGTTGACCTTCACCAAGTGCTGACAAGAGAAGAAAAAGAAGAAAAATAGTAGAGGTCAAACTCTGTCTGGACACTGCAACGGTGAACTGTTTGTACTTCAAACGTTCTCAAAATATCATTTCAAGTACAGTGCAACACAAGTGCAACAGAATATATGGACAAAAGTCAAGAGAAATATTCAAAATCCACAGTTTCGTCCTTGCCCTGCGTTCAGTGAGGCTGTTCTGACGCGTTCGGGCGTCATTATACACCTGCTGGACGTTCAGATAGGACTTTAGCTCAAGGTTCTACTGGATGTACAGTGTGTGACTCTGTGTATGTGTGTTTTAAAAAGTGCTTCAAACAGATGTACAGTGTGTGACTCTGTGTATGTTTTAAAAAGTGCTTCAAACCATAATCTGATTAATTGATTGATTGATGCGTTCTTTTTAACGGCCGTACAGTCGTGTAGACACGTGAACCATGTTCTGAATTTTGTTTTTCTCTCGGCTCGTTCATTTTCCCAGTGCTTTTGACGAAGGGACGTGACTCTGTGGAATTACGGCCTGTTAGCGACCAACAGCCAGGGTGAGAGCGAGGACAGTCTTCCTCTGCACGTGACCGCGGCCCACTGGGCCCTCACCGTCAGCCTCTGCCTGACCCGCCCACAGACTCACAGTAAACTGCTACTTTAGACCAGGTCCCACTGGTCCCGTGTCGGAGGGCAACAAAACAGGATCAACCCTCGTCATCCACACCTCCTTCTCTATTTCTCTCCTCTGTGTCTCCATCTGCTCGGCGGTCCCTCCTTTGCTTGGATGTTTGCTTTTCATTTGAACAGAGAGCCGAAACCTGTCTGGTTTGTTTTTCCTCCTTCTCTTGGCCAAGTGCCCACTCTCTTCAAACCCAGGTGTAGCTGAACGGGGAGTCGTCTTTCAGACAAACACGAGGTGGAACGTACGGTCGAAGGGAGGTGGGGAGGGCAGGGGGGTGGGGGTAAGGAGAGGAAAGCAGACTTGTTTTGATGTCTCTGTCAATCTGTGATGTTTTCATCTCTCAAACTGGTTGGACGGAGTGTCAGTCATGCAGCCTGTTGTTTTCCACCAGCTTCAGGTGACAGAACATACCAGAAAGAATGAAGAAAACATCACCAACTATTTGTCCTACTTAGAGCTCTCTATAATATAATATAATTTATCTATAATGATTATACTTTACTCACAGTCTTATAATGTCAATGTTTAACAGTTAACTATGATAACTGACCTTTGACATTTCAAATTATTCCTGTTTGGTGTTAAATAGTTAAATATAAATTATGATTTGAACACATGATAAATAATTCTTCGTCCACAGAGAGACTCAGTTACTCGTTACCCCCGACGTTACCCCTGACATGGATTCACCACCAACACATTCAAAACCCTTCCTCCTCCTCCTCCTCCTCCTCCTCCTCCTCCTCCTCCTCCACCACCATTTCCTCCCGTTCTTCCTGTTCCTTCCTCCGTCTCTTCACAGCTTCTGCAGCTGGGGAGTGTAAAGGTCACTCAGCTGATCTTATCTCCACGTCTAGGCAACATAAACATGCAAAACACTGGAGAAACTACCAGCTGAGGTGAAAGTGTGACGGTCTCGTCATTGTTTTCTCTTTCATTCGTTTCCTTTCAGTGAACCACAGGACATTCACACACACTCACACACACTCGAGCTGATTATTCAGTACAGTACATAGAACATTGACTTAAACTGTACTTTTAAGAAACACTGGGCAGAAACAGGCTGACAAACAAGTAGATCAGGACTCTCCTGTATTGTGTAGTGCAACACGATAGTCACAAATACATATATATATTTATATATATAAATATATATATGTATTTGTGACTATCGTGTTGCACTACACAATACAGGAGAGTCCTGATCTAAAGCTGCAGGACATCTGTCCCTCATTAATGGAACCACGGCTCGCCCGTTTCCTGTCTGTCAAATGTAAAGAAACACATAAAGGAGGATTATGTAAGTGTTCTGCCAGCAGCCAGCAGAAGAATGGTGCTGCAGCAAAGAGAGAAAGGGAAGAAACGGAGGAGGAAAAGAGAGGAAGTTCATGGAGAAAAAAACGACTAAAGGCCGAACGTGTGTTAAAAAAGTTGGAGTTATTGTTCACAGCTGTAACGTGTCTCTGAGTGGATGTTAGTTTACAGTGAACTGTAAACAATAAAGTTCAATTCAACCAAACCGATGTGTGATTTATTTTGAAAAGAAATCAAAATCACTGAGCCGATCCCAATCCCATCAGCTACACGGGATTTCGTTACCGTGTGGATGATTCCGCTGGAAGGTAAACAACAATTTATAGTCAAGATAACTTAGAAATGTAGGAAAGACAAACACTAAACAAATCATTATCATTCTGTCAAACCTGCAGCAGCAGGCGGAGATTGAGACAAAACAACTTGTATATGCAGCGCCATCTTACTGCAGAGTTGTTACTGCATCGGTCAATTATTGAACAAATGGAGTGGCTTACTGCAGAGTTGTTACTGCATCGGTCGATTATTGAACAAATGGAGAAGAAAACTTGTTAATCTGTAAACTGTGTTGGAGCCAAAGAACAGAAATGAAATGTATGATGTCAATTGCAGTCCCACTGCCGTAATGAGTAGTCCCTCTGTACCTGGAGACAGAAAGGTGGACGGCAGCCTGTGATACAGAGGCCCTTTGTCAGTCTTATCTGATGTGACAGCAGCGCGGACACACAGAGGAACACGGTGATCTCAGGATGGAGGAAAAACATTCTCTAAACAAACAAACTCAGTCAGAAAGAACACTAAAGAAGAGTTAAGGCAAGGAGGAAAGAAAGACACACAGGTTCAGTGTTCTTCCACAATAGGAGAGGGATAACTGTAGACGGCTAACACCCAATTATTCCAATTAAGCATTTAAGCTAATTTAGGGATAAAGTTTGACAAGAGAACAAACTCATGAAGCTGTAAAATAATTGTGTTGATGACAATGCTACGTTGACAGTAGAATATTCTCAATGTGCTTGTAAAAAAAAAATAAACATAAAAGTGTTTGTTCACATTTGGAGGACGTGAAGGTTTGACTCTGTGGGTTTAAAAGATTGGACACGAAAAGGATTGGATCAAATCCACACACGCTAAAGAGTAAAACACCAAGTCATAAAACACACGGCATGTTACAAGCACATGGAGAGACAAATGCACACACACACACACACACACACAGGCTTTCTTTGTGCAGCAGCAGCTGTGCTGAGGCCCGAAATATTTAAGCATAATAACATATGGAGGATGTGAGTGAGTAACTGTACACGACTATACTGTATATGTGGTACGCGTGTGTATGTGGGTCTGTGCTTATCATCCCATGTGATTTATGAACAGTACTTTTTGTTTCCATATCTGTTTGTTCATGGAGTGTTTAATGGGACAGAAGAAAAAAAAGTTAGGGACAAAAACCAGAAGACCACAATCCAGAATAATCCAAAATAAGGTGTTTCTTTTGTGTGTGTGTGTGTGTTAGTAGTGGTAGTATTATCTCTTGACAACATTAAATCAAATCATTAATTAAATTCTCATTGCAGGTAAAACTCTGTCATTTGGTAGATTTTCCATGTTGTGCTTCTGTGGTTTAAAAAAAAAAAAGTCATCTTGAGACACATCCTGTGCAAAAAAGTTACACCCCCCCAACAGCTGAGTCCCAGGTATTGTTTACTTCAATTTAAAAACCCATGTAAAGCCTGTTCTCGCACATGCTTCCTATGAAGCTGCAGCTCTTCTGCTTTCGCTTTGACTGTTAACCACAGATCATGTGACGTTTCATCACGGTCCCCGCCTCACAAAACAACACAAAGACAAACACACAACACACACCGCCACAAAGATAACACACAGTGCCCAACCATGTACAGCACACACACACAGGCCACGCCCTCCTCTCTCATTGGCTGACGTTGTTGTCAGGAGCCTTTAAGAAAGCGAGAAGGGGAAAAAAAGTGGCCTGAGAATCAGAACAGAGTTAGAATTTCCCTACCACAACAACAGCTCTGTCGCAGTGACGACACATCGCCCTTTAAACCGTCAACCACAAAGGGTGTTTAAATGCCCTGACGAGACACAGAAAAAAAAGCGAGAAGTGCAGCTGTGTATGTGTGTGTGTGTGCGTGTGTGTGTGTGTGTGTCTAAACATACGGAAACCATAAACGATATTCTGCAGCACTTTTGGCTGCATTGTGTTTGTAATTGTTCTGAGTATTGTAGTGTTTTTTACCCATTAACAACCGACAGCTGGAGAGTTCTAATTAAAATGTATTTAAAACAAAAATTACTACATTAGTAAAACATGAGTGAAGTAAAAAAAGACATCGTAGTATTTGTTTGACTGTTAAAGGAAGTTTAGGGTTTTGTTTTTTTTATAAAAGCAAACCATGGTTCATGGTCTTTCGGTCCTGTATCGGCACAAAACTGTACAAATGAGAGTAAACATTCCAGCTGCGTTACATTTCTTTACTGCTTTTTTGCTTTGTACATTTTACAATTTAATTGTCAGGTGTATTTTTTTTTTTTCCAAATGGAACATTCTTAGAGTTTCCGTTCGACAGGAGACAAATGCATTGCACTTCACCACATTGGTGGAATCTCTGTCAGGTGATACATAACATCACAGCTGACATAACAACATGAACACTCATTAGAAGAAATTAATTTTCTCATACTTTTTTAAAAAGTAAATATGTGTATGAAGTCATATTAAGGAGGTGTATGTGGGGGAGGGGGGTCCAGCAGCACCAGCCTCTGTGTTGCATGCGACACCACAACAAACACGATGTGAGGAGAAGGACAGAAGAGTGTTTCCTGTCTTTCTCTGCTCACAGCGTGCGACCCATCAGCTGTAGCTGGTGCGTCTGAGCCACGACTGGATGCTGTGTATGGAGCAGCGCAGTCAAAGGAAGTGTTTACTTTACATCTGTTTACCAACTGCAGCGAGGCCAATGATGATTTTAAGAAGTGTAAATAAAAAGGAGATTTGGATTTGTCACTGAGAATCTCATGGAAGGTTAGCAGTCAAATCTAACTGGGTGTCATTTCAATCATGACAACGTGCAGTGGAACAAAGAGCTGGAGCTGAGAAATGTTTCCGTTTGTTTACCTGAGGTGACCCGTCATATTTATTTGTACAGAATGTCATTTCTTCCGCTTTAAACTCCAGTAAAGGACTGGAGTGAGAATTGAAGTGTCCTTGAATGATGGGGGGAGGGTGACGGGGGGAGGGGGGGACGGGGGGGGGGGGGGACTATTAGGAAGTTGGCTTAACCACACACTTCGCTGCTCTTCAATAACAGGAAAAAGCCTTGTAAACTTGGACACGGGCTCAACCTTCCTCTGGACGTTTCTCAGGGCGCTTTGTTTACTGTGTACAAACAGTCCTGTGGGTTATTTTACTGTAACAGAACAGAACTACAGACTCCGACCTTCCATCCACTTATCCTTGTTCTAACACTCAGTTGATACACGTTGCTAGGGAAAAAGTTTCCAAAACACCTCAAGCTCAAAATACCGTCTCAGCAATTAACATCATGTTTCAACCATTGGTTCATTTTAATTTGATATCCACGTAACTGCCAACAAGGGATTAGCACTAATGAAGTAATTGTCCGGTGTGTTTTATACATGAAGTACATGTTCCGGTAAACCAAGGAATCTAAAGCTGTGGTTTTCCAGTTATTTAGGGGGAAAGAGAAAACTTTGACCTGGAAGTGTTTCCTTAACGTTAGCATACAGCCGTGGCTCTCAAATGTTTTTGGTCATTCCTTAAAAATGTGGGGATATTCAAGCCCTAACGCTAAGAAACCTCATATTTTACAATGAATCTAAATCTATAACATTATTTGACACGAGAAAATTAAAAAATACAGTGGTAACATCATCACTAAAAGTCCTCACGTTTGTCCCGCCCCACCTGTCCGCTCTCCATTCCCCACCAGTAGGCCTCGCCCCACACTTTGAGAAGCACTGGCACGCTGCGTTAGCACTACTTCAATATTCTCATGGCCAACCATCGCGTTTACTGTCCGCGTTCAAGGTGTTTGACTGATTTTCAGCGTTTACATGTCAAAGTCACAAACTCATTTTTGCTGAACGCACATCCATTTCTTACAAAGATCGAATGGAATTCGAGGAGTTTCACTGAAGTGAAGTGTTCAAGGTCAAACACAGGTGGTTTTAGCAGCTGGTCAGAAAATAAACTCGAAGGTCAAGTGTTGACAATCCAAACAGACAATGGCGAGGCCTCGGTACAACAGCCTGAGTCTGTGTGTGTTTGGATTCAGGAGTGTGTGCCTGTGTACACCCATATGGGAGGATGAAGTTAGAGAAAGAAGAAGGGGAGGGGGACGGGGGGGCATGTGGCTCCCAGTACTGGCTCACGCCGGTTCTCGCTGCTTCTTACTGGCCCAGCTCCACAGTGAGGTTGGCGCAGAGGGGGGGCTGATGGTCCGGGGTGTGGGGAGCTGGGTTGGAAGGACAGGGGGAGGAGAGGGGAGACGGCCGGCACCTCGGCTGCCTTTTGCAGCAGTGAGTGCCTTGGCAGGGTCGGCCTCTGACGTGCCAGACAGATCTGCAGAATGCAGACCAATCGCCTGACCAGGAATCAGAGAGCCTCAGGTTCATCACGTGAAGCCTCGCTGCCTTATCACTCCGTCGCAGTTCTCACTTGGTCATAATGTGATCATGTGATATTTCTACATGACCATTTCAGATAAATGTAATGAGTTAGAGGAAGTAAAGGGGAAACCCGCAAGAAAAAACAATAAATTTGATGAAAAATATAAATTAAGGAATTGCGCGTTAGCCTCTACTGCAGGACTTTTTATTGTCCATGTGGATTCAGTGGAGGAACACAGGGATTATTTACTCTACACTGTCCATTTTAGGGAATTCTGTGCCAGCGACGTAAACCATTTTGAGGTTGTATAAGTACGATGCAGCGGCAGCAGTCGCAGGACGGTCAATAAAAGACGAGAAACTGAGAAGTCGCTTAAGGATGTGGATACTGTAAGAGCTGACGAGGAAGAGTCACAGCTGAAAACCACATCAGTTACTGTCACCCTAACCCGCTGTAAAAACTAACCTGGACCTAACATGTAAACATTTCTCAGGACTTCACCAAGAAACTCAAGTTAATGGAAAGAAAAATGTCAATGAAAAGAAAAATCATTCAGAAGGAATCCTTTACTTCTAACATCCTGTGATACTTTTCTTCAGGCCACACCCATTTGTTCCATTTCACTTGTTATGTTTGGCATCTGAAAACAGAAATGCCAAACATACTCCCCCCGTCCCCGTCCCCTCCCCCCTTGGGCAAAGGCAGTGATAAAAGTCATTCCCTTCAGTCATACATAAAATGCATCTGGACTGTTATGTAACAGGGAAAATAAAGCTGGTAGTGCCTTGCCCCAGAGCAGGTGGAAATGATTTCAGTAAAAATTTCAGTAAAATTTCAGTAAAAATTTGCAGATAAACGAGGCTGACACAAGTTTATTTGGATGAAGGTGCATGTTTTTACGATCAGTGAATCAAAAAGAGACAATAATCTTTTTTTTTTGTGCTTATTTTGAACAACTATTTCCAAATACTTGTGGAAATGTTTACCAGGGAAAAGAACCACTAGGTGGCAGTACTGCAGAGCCTCAGTGAGCAACTGTACACCAAGTCCCAAAAAAGACACAACATTACTGTAACTCTATGGTATTTTAGGTAATTGTTTCCCAAACACTGGGTTGCAACCCTCAGGTGGGTCGCAAATTTTTTTTTTGGTCGTCTCACATGTGGTCGTCTCACATGTTTACAAGTCTACGAATAATGTCTATTGACGAAGGTTTGTGATTTTTAAAATATGGGTCCCCAGAAAAAAGGTTTGGGAAACACTGTTTTAGAGGCATGCAGACAGTTGAATTTACGTGAGTATAAAGTTGGCAATGAATACATCCTCACTAAGATGGCAGCTGGAAGAGAAAGAACAAGGAGACTTATGGGAAATGTGGTTCTGTCACCATCTTGGTTTTGACGATGCTGGTTTTGAAGATTTAGTCAAAACCTGTTTCACAGATCACCTCAGTCTGACCCTGACTGTGTGGGGTGAATATTCACACATGGTCGTTGGCCACTGAGAGGCAGTTGTTGTCACACAAAGAAACTAAAATTATCCTGAGCAGAGACAAACAGCTCTGGGCTACTGCAGCAGTAAACAGCTGCCTTTAGTCATGCATTATAAAACCTCTGCACCAGTATGAGGAGGTCACCGTTTCACTGGGTTGATAAATACTGTGGATACTACTTCCGGGCACGGTGAGGGGTCAGGGGTGAGGGGTCTGACCTCTAACTGTGTCCCCTTCCATTATTTGGTTAGCTAACGGAGGCACTGACTCCCAAAACTGATGTGTTTAGCCTAGCCTAGCCTAGCCTATCCTAGCCTAGCCTAGCATCTATAACAATAAGAGATTGGTAGTAATTGTTGTTCAGTTTTTGATGCACCCAGCTCCAGTAGAACCCGTTCCAGGTATTTAACCTAACCCAGATACAAGCAACAGCAAAGGAGATAAAAGTAGAAAATAAAAATAAAAAACCCTCCTCTTATTAATATTTAGACATTTTAGATTCGAGATACTTTAAGGAAAGTAATCCTGCCATCCACCAAAACTGACAGGTTACAAGGTGAGTCAGGTTAATGTTGTGAAATGTTGTGAAAATGTTACACGTTTGCAGCATCAATTGGAACGATTGCCACAAAGTTCCAAGAAAAATCGACCAATAACATTTTTGCAGTTTCTGACGTTTGCTGTGACGACTGAAGGTTACCGGACACAGGAGGAGTGCAAGAATCCATGTCTGATCAGGAGTGAAGACCACATTCACCGACGTCGGGAAAATAAATTTAGAACTTGGCAGGAGTTCTGGTCTGAGAATAGATTCAGTTCTTATAAGCTCCGGTGCTGAACAACATCACTGACTGAGACACTGCTGCTGCTGCTGCTGACCGCACTGACACCGTGTGACCACATGTCTCTAAACACCAGAGAACAACACTGAAGACGTTCTCACAGGCCGTCCTGGGCAAAGAACCAAAGTTAGAAGGTTTGTGACGTTTGTGACAAAATATGGTCCCCAGAAAAACACTGAAGTGTTGCAGAATATCAGTATATTTTGTAATTCCTGTTTCGATTTGGAGTAAAATAGAATATGATTCCGACCACGAGTCTGGTCTCAGGTGAGCAGTGACAGTTCACGCCAACGTCACGGATGACAGGATGTTTCCAGGCACAAATAAACAACCATTATTTGTTGTTAAACTGGGACAATATGAATGAACGTCTTGGTTTGGTGTTATGAAATATTTTCTATGAAAAGTAAAACACTGGTCTGAAAACAGTTTCTCAGAAAAAATCAAACTGAATAAACAAGACATAAATCACCAGCTTATGTAACGTCTCTAAAAGCAGTCACGCTTCCTTGAAAGCCTCTCCACTCCATTTCACCTTATTATAGTGACCACGTATTCGAGAACGGCATCATATAGCTGCCCGCAGTCGGCCTCTGGTGCCAGCACTTGAACAACCCGCTCCTAAGGACCAGACTCACTAATCCCAAATATGTCACAAAACAGAATTACACACCAAACCTGACCTTCCCTGGAAACCCTGGATTAGTTATGCTACTAATGTAATTAATGTTACTAATTATACTATAGTGTGGGAGACCATCTGTCTCCCATACATACTAACATGTCAGCAAAGCAGAGAGGGGAAAAAACAAAACAAACAAAACAAAGACTTTTCTGTTAGCATTCGTGCTTGTTTTCTGCTCCAGATCCTTTTACACTTTCTGGAACTGTTTATCCTGTGACAAAAAGTGTCACGACAGAGTGCCATAAGAAAGAGTGGAGCCAGCCTGAGTCAGAGGAAAGATGAGAGGAGTGTGAGGAGGGAGGGGTGAAGGTGAGGAGGGGTATACAGCCCAGAGAGTCGGCCTACACTGGTTCAGACCGGTTCCTGCCCTCTTCCCCTTCCTCCTTCTCCTTTCCTCCAGTTGGCTCTAGAACCTTTGCATCAACTGTTTTTTCTCTCTACATTTTTTTTGTTTCCTTTCCATTTTACTTCCTCTTTTTTTTCCCTCTCTCTCCTTTTAATTATCACCCTTTCTTTTTCACCCGTATTCCATTTACTGACTTTCTGGCAGCAAGAGTACCTCTTTTTTCTGCTAATGTTTTTAAAGATGTAGGCATTGGATTTTACAGTCTGTCAACACCGATGGCAGCACTCTAACTGATGGAAAATCAGGAAAAGGCCAAAGGTCACTGATTCTTGGCATGTACGGAGGCGACGAGTTAAACCAGAGAAGCTGAGACGTAAGAGGCAGAAAGCAAAAGTGTTTTTACGATAATGTATAAATACTTATGGCCATTGTGGCCAAAGACTGGGTCGGGACCCTTGGAGATGACAGGAAAAAAATATTTTCGGTCCCTAGGTAAATTGGATTTATTAAAAAAAAACATGTCCATGGACAATGACTCAGTTACTCACATAAATAAATAGGTGAAAATATAAGTTTTAAATAGAGCTTAAAATATATTTTTAGAAGTCTGATGGATACTTGATGGTCCTAATATATTGGGTTGTAATGTTGATAAAAAGTAAATGCAGACGTTTAAAGTAAATCAAATGTGACACAAACAACCCAAATAAAGATATTAATCACAGAGATAATACGATATGTTTCTGTTAAAAGAACAGAGTGAAAAGGGATTTGAGTTTTAGTTAAAATGGAGAAAGAATCCCTGTCCTCTGTAGGGGGTGCTATAAACACAATGTTAATACCCTGCTTTTTTGGCCCGTAGTTAAACGCTGCTGATTAAGTCTTGTGAGTTAAAGTGTTTTTTTATTTGGAGAAAATATTAAATTCATTGGCTTCAGAAACTAATAATTAAATTCTAGTTTCTGAAGCCAATGAATTTAATATTTTCTCCAAATAAAAAAAACAACACACATTGTGACAGACATGTCTACGCTGATGGTTAATCACTGCAGCACAGGCCACGGTACGCTGATGCACAGGGCTGCCATCTACACCGTGGATATAAAAGTGCCGTTCCCCCAACAGGGGAACACATCTCCGCCCCATGTGACCACAGGGTCTGTTGGTTTGGGTCCTGTTGGATTATGAACCCTTTCTCTGGGCTCGTCGTCCAGACAGATTCTACACCGTCACAGGTGAAACCTGATGACCTCTGCAGCATGACAGCATGTCCTAACATCATGACCAGGAGGTTCTCAACATAATAATTACCAATAATCTGTTACGTTCTTCAAAGAGCCACATAAGGCGCAGTGTGTGTGTGTGTGTGGACTTTTTTTTTTTGCCTTTGTGTGCAAGGTCAGAAAATTAGGTGAAAAAGAAGCTGCCCTCCGACCAGTGACCAGTTTTGCCCCGTCTATCTTTGGATCTCCACATCGTATTCTTGTCCTCTCCCTGAAAAGACATTCAGCCTAAATGTTGTTTGTGAAAACTATTTTTAGATCCCGTGCAAAAGTCCCATGAACAAACAAGTGGTTCTGGTGACAGGGGGACATTTGAGTGCTTGACTGACTAATTAAAGGCTTGTTTACTGTGCGAGTGAGGTGAAAAGGGCAGATTCATTCAGGGTCGACCGACAGATGCAACATCTGATAATGTCTCTGGCCAACATGAAGGGCTTCACTAAAATTATTTTTTGCTAACTCTGTGGGACTGTGTCTGCTCAGTCTCCTGACTCTTGTGTAGTGAATGCAAAACTGAGACTCGTGATTCTGATTGGACATGAATCTGACACACTTTTTTTTATCCATTAATTCCACTGTCCATTCACGTTGTTATTTACACACACTGTGGGAAAGCCATTTTTTCACTGACACACATCAATTATACCATCTTGACGTGAAGCATGTGTTTGTGGACGCTCCAACGTCAGGTCAGATGTCCTGACAGTCGACTGACAGGCTGACTGACACAACTGTCAAATGAGAAACAAAGGACTGTAGGCCAGTTAATATAGTTCAGGAAAAGGGCTTCACCCAAGAACATCTACTACAAACATCCACCACGATGCACAGTAATGATTCAAAACCACGTTTTGAAGTAAATGTTTGAGTAAATCCCTCATATGGATCAGTGACATTGAAGACAGGTGTGACAGGCATGCATTTACCACCTGTTATTTGTCTTTCTTTTCCAAGTAATGTGGACCAATCTAATTTTATTACGATAAAACGCAAATATTTTAGATTATTAGTATAGTATATTAGTAAGTATGATTCATTCACAACTACCCTTTGATTAATCAGATTAAATATTTTAATAGTTTGACAGCCTTATTTTATTTTATATATTCTCAATTTTTTTTTTAAACCTGCTCTGATCTCTTTCTTTTTCGCACCTGCCTGGAAATTCCAGCCAACTCACTGTAAACACATTTTGTGCCAGTTTTGTTTTGGGAACGTCCCTGTATCTCATGGCTTTACTTCCAGTAAGAATTTAACTTCTGGAAAACGATCAGTGTCCTTTGTTTCAGTTTCACACACTTAAATATGGGCGAAGCTGCTATTAAGATAAACAGGAAGTCATGTGCGTGTACCACCCTGCACCAAGGATGGCTGCTGCAGGGGCTTCAGGAGGTCACCTGTGCCAGACTGCTGTGTCACTCAGATACATGCTCAGCATTGCTTCCTTTTTAAGGTGGTTTAAACCCCCCCGCCCCCGTTTTCCTTTCCACAGAAATCAGCTGGTGCTGCTGAGTCAGGAACTAAACCTCCTTGAACTCCCCAGATTTATCAACATAGACAAAGAGGATGTAGTGTTTTCATCTGTCAGGAAATTTTTTGAAAATTTTCTCCTGGACTGGCAAAATTGGTCTTGGTCACAAGAATGTGTCTCATTTTGCTGACAATGCACATTTACTAAACTGATCATTAGGTTTGACGAGGGGAGGATGAAGTAAATTGTTTGTAACCGAACCACATGAACACAGCTTTCATAACTGTCAGTGTATCTACCTGTTACATCCACAACCAACATTTAGAACTCGTGTTTGGCTTCGTGATGAGCAGAGTAACATTCACTCCCTGAGTGACAGCCTGTAGGCCATTACAGCAGGTCTGCAGGCATTCTGTCACGACCTCAACGAAGTCCAACTTTAAATCTTTGCCTCATATTTCTGTCTGAACAGTAATGTGATATTGGAGAAATAAGAGCCGGTATATTATTGCCGCTGCTAAAGGAAAACATGGCGGCAAGGTCACAAATATGCTGACAGTTAGCCTGTTCTTCTAGGCTGTTCTCATTTGTTAATGACAAAGCGTTGAACTTCAGAAAAGATCCAATAGATTATGGAAAAACATATAGAAAGATATGGGAAGACAAAGACATCAAAGTAGTCAGACGAGTCAGAGCAGTAGGCATTTTACAGAAGTGTAAAGGCCAAGGACCAGATTACAGAGGAATACAAGATGTGTTCAGAGTCATTTGGGTTGTTACCATGAAGAAAGGGAGTTTGATTTCAAACTGGGAATATTGATAAATCCTGATTTATCATGAATAACTACATTAACCTCTTGAATTTGCCTAAAATTCAAGTGGGAAAGAAAAATCACAAATGTTTCACAAAATCCATAAGAAGAAAAAAATATTTCTGGTTCAACCATGTTGCTCATGGATGAGTGTCCACAGGTCATCTCTGGACAACCATTTGTCCAAAATGTCTGTTAAAACTAACTAAAACCAACAGGAAGTTGGTCTATGTGACTTTTGTCGTCCTGTGTTTGCCACTGCCACCTACAGTACTGGAAGGTCCATAACTGGTGTTACGTTAGAGTCTGTGCAGAGGTCATGGCACCAATCTGTGATTGTTAACAGTAATGTCTGGTAGAATCAGTAGTACATTATGTCTGTCCCTTTGTCGATATACACACACACACACACACACTGACCATACAAAGGCAAGAAATACTGATCACCACGGTCTGTTGAAAACATTCATACATAATTAAAGGCCACTGAGTGATATCGGTGATTGTGTATCAGGACATGTTTAGGGAGGTTTGGATTTCAGCCCTACGTTCAACTCCCTAATGAAATCCTGCACTTTTCCCCTTTCGTGATGACTGAAGTAAAGATGACGGTTGACCTCTGCTGTCAGCCGGGAACAAGCTATCGCTTTACAAAGTACAACAACACCTCCCCCTAGTGGGTGTGCAGTGCAAAAACGACGATTTTGTTTGTTTTTTTAGTAAGATGATCAACGGCGGTGTGCAGTGCAAAAACGACGATTTTGGTTTTTTTTTTTTTAGTAAGATGATCAACGGCAATTACTATTTTCGCCAGTGAGGTGTTCTAATGCGATATGGTTGTAAATGTATCACTACATGGAGTATTACAGAAATTAAATGTAGCTCATAATGACTTTTCCCAAACTATTGGAGATGTTTAAATTAATATATTCTTATATCTTATATGATGTGATTATAAATATTAGGATGTCGACAAAGGATGAACTACAGAAACTATCATTAAACCAGGTTGTGGATCGAAACATGTGTTTACCACCTTAGACTATAGATCAAAACTGTTGTACTGAGAACAGTCTCTATTCTGGAGAAAGAAAAGTAAAAGCTACAGCGCCACAAACAAAGTAAAACTTTTTTTTACGTCCACAGAACGATTCGCCACACATTGCGCCATTATTAAAACTGCGCTGTTATTAAAAAAAGTTTATGGTTATTTCTAAAAATAAGTATCAAAAGAATAAGCTTTATATGCAAGTTCATAATTTCAAATTTGTGCATATGTTATTTATTTTAAGTTTTAAAAATAAATTTAAAGAATAATTTCAAATTTGTGCATATGTTATTGGAAGTTTTATTTGAAGTTTTAAAAATAAATTTAAAGTTTCTATCTTGTGTTTCCGTGTTTTTCAGGATCAACATCCGTTTATTCATCATGCTCTATGAGTATAAGAGTCAGTGACTTCCGGCAAAAATAAATCATTAAAATGTTATTTTTAAAAGAATGCAGTGTGACTAGACATTGACGGTGTTTTTTTAAAAACAATTTTTCTTTTTATAGATTTTTTTTAAATCGCAAAATACGTAATATTATAATAAGTCGCGCACTTGGGTTTGACGTTTAAGTTTCACTTTACTCAGAAACGGCTTCTTCGCTGTATTTAACCCTCCCGTCGTTCAAAGCTTCGTTTATTCGTCCTCATACATGACACGACAAGACAAGAATGGCGTAAGTTTTTATAAACACACACATACAGTATATATGTTTGTTGTTTACAATGAAATGCAAGTGAGTTGTTAATTAGAGATGTAAAAGTGTTTCTCACTTTTCTGTGCGCAGGAAAGCAGTCACCAGGTCGAAGAAATTAAAGTACTGATGTGTTTTGGTTGTTTGTTTTTCTCTCAGACCTATGGGAGGACACTTCCAGTTAGAGGCAAGCTTTAGTCTGTCCAGAAATATCCAGGACTAAGTTATTGGATATTCTATAAACTGACAATAGGCACGAAGTGTGAATTAATTTGAGCGTGAATGTTTTTTATATATTTGCGATGCGAGCTGCGATATTTGCAATAGACTCGTGAACTGTCCAATGTGTCCTCGTCCTCATCCATTGACTGATGATTTTCTACATGTCCTCTGTCCTCCTACCACTGGTTAAGTAAAGTCCTAAGACCTCAAATGACCATCATTTGAGAGCCATTTTTTTAAGCACATTGGATTTGGAGCATTTGCTTTTACAAAGGTCACATCTTGGCTCTATAAACTAAAGCTCCTTGTTTGTGTTATCCAACATGCTGCATATCTTGTTTTGTTTTGTTTTTTATCAGATATACTTTTAGTTTACCCACCATCAACTCCGAGGACAAAGGGAACACACGTCCTATAGGTCAGTATTCTACACCACGGTACTCAAACACAAAGCCTAAAGGTCCACAAAGGGTGCTTTCAGACAGACACGGTTCTGGTTCTGGCTCTCGTTCCATTCCTGAGTCCTTGGTGCTTTCTGGTGTACCAGCAAGCACTCATACCAGTTTAAGTGGAACCAAAGTAAAGGGGTGGGTCATGCAAACCAGTTTAGTGGGAGGACCCAAAGTGGGAGAATGTTACTCCAAGTTACTAAGGTGACAGTAAACAAACACAGAAACAGAATGAACAATAATGTTCTTGTCCTGTATAACAGCAGTCCACAACCCTTTTTGTTGTAAGGACCGGTTGACCGGTACCAGCCAGTTCCACGGACCAGTGGGGGATGCATTGTTTATCAAGGGATTGCTAGAGGATTTTTAAGGATCAGTTCACTTTCCAGACCATATTCTGTTAGTATTGGAGTCTTAAAGACATCATTTTTGATAACTTGCCAGTTATCTTTAAATTAAGAAATTAAATGGAAATTAAAAATTATCTTTAAATGAAGTAGATTATTCATTATTTCACTGTGGCCCAGTACCAAACGACCCATGGATCGGTACTGGTCCATGGACTGCAGGTCGGGGCCCTCTGCTGTGTCAGCCCCCTAACAAACCAAAGGTAATTTGGTTAAAGCGGATATTTTATCTTTAACTTTTGTCTTTAATATTAGATTTTTTTTTTCTGTAGCATTGTCAAAAAAGCACAACATGTTGGAATCTCCCTGGAGAGATGTGCAGTGGACTGAAGAGTGAGTAGATTTCCATGATTCTTCTAAACTAACTGATCCTCAGAACACCTCTGTAAGTCACGTCTGTGGTAAAACAAAGCAGTCAACCAGCGTTCAGCGTCTCCTCCCACCCACAGACGGAGGACCAGCCTGATGAAGACTATCAGCTCCTACAAACCAAAGCATCAAGAGGTGAATCAAACCAGGGTTCTGCTTCTTGGCCCAGTTGGTTCAGGAAAGTCCAGCTTCATCAGCTCAGTCCAATCGGTCTTTAATGGAAGAGTCACCAACCGAGCCATGGTGGGCACCTCCACCACCAGCTTTACCAAAAGGGTAAGAAGAATCAGCGTCACCAGTTCATTTATTTGTTTTTCGACAGGGAACATAAAACGACAAATTGACTTGGTTTGGGTTGTGTCTCTGAAGTGTCCTCATCCTTAAAAGTCAGTTTGGACAATTTGCTCTCAAAACAAGTCATTCCGATTTCCCACACTTTGTGACTTTGGTTGGACCTCAGTGTGTTGTTACTGCTTAGCCATTTCTTGCTAGCTGTTTAGCTATTGCTTGGCCTCCATGAAGTAGTCCTCAGGTCTGGAGCAAGCAGTGACTCATTACCATTTAAAGGTAAAGACACAGAAACACACGTTCAGAACAGGTCTGTGACACAGGTGTGTGTAATGAATCCAACTCTGCTCAATGAAATCTCATGTTGACATGGAGGAATCACTTTAAACTGCAGAAAAGTGATGTTGGAGTTTATGTTTTAAAATAAAGTCTAATTGTGTTTGTGTCAGCTGCAGTCCTTCAACATCCATGGAGAGAAGGATGAAGCTCCCACTGGACTGGTGCTGTGTGACATCATGGGGCTGAGGGATGAAGACATGACGGGACTGACCCTTCATGACATCCTGTCTGTCATTAAAGGTCATGTACCTGAGGGACATAAGGTGTCAAATAGTACTCCGTACTGTTAGTAGCTTTAACAGAGTGCCGTTGGACTGTTGGAGACTGAACCTCTTCACTGTTTCTCCTCCAGTTCAGCCCTGACCAGCCAGTGACATCAGAAACACCGGGCTACGTGAAGTGGCCGGAGCTCAAGGACAAGATCCACTGTTTGGCCTTTGTGGTGGACGGCTCTAAACTCAACACATTCACAGGCTACAAAAGCACTTTCCAACAGCTCAGAGAGCACATCAGTGACCTGGGTGAGCACAGATCCAACCAAAGTATTTAGTTATCTCTGCTGGGGCATATAATCTGATGTCATGACTACAGCATGTGAAATTCAGAGCAATAAATATCTCTTCTTCATAGCTGGAGACATATCTCAGTGTAAGGATGTTAACGAGTTTGAATAAAACCTCGTGCTGGTTTGTCAGCGACAGCCGATGAAGTGAAATCATGTCAAAGAGCCGAGGGCCCAAAAGGACGGCAACAGCACTGGACATTTTAACACTGGAGACTTTTGGCCTTCCAACTATACTGTGTTAGATATATGTCAAGTTATAATTATTTAATGCATGGTTTACTCTGACTAACTATACTGATGTCATTGAGGTTTAGGCTACATCAACAGTGAGGTCTTTACTTATTTCAGTCTGGAATCTGTGTCGTGCAGATTGAGGCCATTTTTATTTCTCCATTTAGTCTAACAGAATCCTAAGCATTATATGTGCTGGTATTGTTAACAACTTGAAAGAGCAGAAAAGAAAGGTATAGTGTGGTGATGGGTAACAGCAGACACCGTAGGCACAGTGTCATTATTGGTATCGATCAGGAAAGAGGGACATAATTGAATGCCTAATTAATTTGAATTCAATAAAATAACCCCAGTGTGTTTCTCTCAGGTATCCACCAGGTGGCTCTGCTGACTCATATAGATAAGATTTCTCCTGACACAGAGAAAGACATCAGTACGGTCTACAGCAGCATTCATCTAAAACAGTTGGTAGGTGGAAAACAACAGCACACAGTCTTGAGTCTGTGTGTGAGCGTCACACTCACAGCTGTTTGTTTTATAGATCGCTAATGTGGCAACTCTGCTGGGAATGTCCACCTCCTACGTCGTCCCAGTGAAAAACTATGCTGCAGAACTGGACCTGGACACCAACACAGACGTGCTGCTTCTGAGTGCCGTGGATCACATCTTGCAGTACGCTGATCTGTACTTAAAGGACGTCCCATTATCAACGAACAACTGACGTGAACGATTCTACAGCTTCAGTCAGTAAACCTTGTGCGTACGCCATATAAATGGTGACATTTTTTTTATAAAACCGGAACTTTCCCAGTGAAGCTCCATCCCCATCATTCAGGCCTTTGCTCATCGTTCATCTTCTGAATAAAGAAAATGCTACAGTGAAAATCAATATGATGTGACGAGTCCTTTTTATGATGTGAAGAAGCGACAGCTACAGATTTCGGCAAACTCTAATTTCCAGTTTTTAAGTGAGTTTGTTGAATAAAGATGTTCTTTGAAGAATACAAGGGTTTTTGGACGTGGTCCAATGTATGTTCTTTGAAGAATACAAGGGTTTTTGGTCCAATGTAGATCCATTTTTAAGGATTATATAACCTTTGACCTCTGTCTTCTTCACAGTGTCTGGTGAACAGCTGTTAAGAACTGAGTAGCATTTCTGCGCAACAAAAGCAACCTTTCACCTGCCAGAATGTACCTTATCGACTGTTCGTCAAACACCTCGTTAGCCAATGAAAACATTCCCTGCGCTATTTGAACAGTTTGAACCGATGAGTCACTGACTGATCCTCCTAATGGAACAGATTAATCCGACCATTCAACCAAAACATTATGTCATCACCGATCACAGAAGGATTAAAGTCAACAAAGGTGGCAGAGATGCAGTCACAGCGCAACAAATCACCCCTGACAAAAAAAAAGAAAAAGAACAAACCAAGAGAGCGTGTTTGAAAAGCGAAACGAGAGAGTGGCTGGTGCAGAGGTGCAGCGTAGCTGATGCTTGCTGCTGTCCAGCACCGGAAGAGAGAAAGGAGGAGGAAAATGCAGAAGATAGGTGGCAGTAGAGTCACTCCATGCTGTCAGAACACAACAGAGAGAAGGGCGGTGAGGAGAAGAACTGTAAGGAGAACAAAGCAAGAGAAGAGAAGGCAGCGTTACAGCTGCCACAGGCCAATTAGCAGTCCTTTGAATCAGATGAATGAAACAAAGGAGGTCACTGCAGCAAGATGGCGGTAGTGAGACATCTCAAAGGCCAACTGTCAGTACAGGCAACTGTATTTAAACAGTAAATAATACACACTAAGGTCAGTTGTACACATCAAGAAAGATCACAAAGGCAAATGACATATACAGTGAGACAACATTTGAAATTCTAACCGCCATAAAAACCACAACCACTCCCCCTGACATGGTGCAGAGGACAGAGGCAGTGCAGCACCAGCATGGATCACAGGTGCCATAAAGCACGAAAGAAAAAAAAAAAAAAGAACATATCATGATTAAAGAACATAAAGAACATCAACCCCAACATGCCGAGGGACTCCCGTTCATCAGTTAACCGTTGCACTGGGAGAGTACTACAAAGCTGAAGAGTTTTTTTCAGGCTGGAAAAATCGGGACCAACCATGGATCTTGATTTGGATTTGGAAACTATTATCCAGAGTATTCTGGCTGTTGACTACGTGGGATTCCATGAGATCCTGGAGGAATCACCCGAGCAGCTCCCCCTCTCTGCTGCCCCCCCTCAGTCAGCGGAGAGCGTGAGCAGCGCCAGTCAGCTGCCAACTGACGCCACCGACCAACAGTCTGCGGCCACTCTGTGTCAACCGTCGCTGCACGGTCACGCCGCCCTGCTGACGGAGGATCAGCAAAATGTCCAGGTGGTTGACCACGGCCAGGAAATGGTAAAGAATTAGCACTGACACGGGGACAACATGCTAATCACACTTAGCACAATTAAGAAGTTTAAACATTACAAATAGCTGAAAAACAGACATGACATGACATGTACAGAAACACCGCTCCACACTTATCAAATATTTATTATTGAAAAGTTGAAGAAATACGTCTTATCAGAAGTTCAACAAATTTTTCTGTCTCCTCCTCTGATCTGTTATTGGTCTCTGATATCGTTCTATTTCTCTTTTCTTTTTCTATCAATGTCACATATCCAGTGTTTGAACAAAGATGTTGATTCGTCAGAGCAGCCTATGGATCAAGAGGATGAGTTGACGCTCATCACTCAAAGGATGCTGAGGGGAGAGATTCCCGACATTGATTCGGAGGTGATTCGTAACATCTTGGAAGAGTCTCCCAACCCTCTTCCTCCTCCTCCTCCTCCTCCTCCTCTCATTCCCCAATCAGGTTTCCATCAACCGCAAACTGCTGGAGCTGCCGAGGAACAGGCTGTTCCCACCCTGTGCCAACAACCCCTGCATGGTCAAACCATCGTACTGTCAGAGGGTCGACAAAATGACCTGCAGGGCCACGGCAAGCAGGAACAAGTAAGACCCCAAGAGTCTGATGTGTAGAAAAGACGCAGTGCTTTGATGAGATACCTTACTTAGTCGTACAAGGATTAGGCCGGTCACTGAGTAACTCTTCATCACCAACATCATCCTCAAAGTTTCTGAAGTTCAATTTTGTAAGAAGACGTCCTCACATCCTCAGGTCTAAGAATTTAAGATATACTTTTAATTTTCATTAGGGCTGTCAAACTTAATATTTCTATTCTTAATGATCACAGGACAGATGTGGATTAATCACATCCATCCATCCATCCATTTTCATCCGCTAATCCGTTACCGGGTCGCGGGGGCAGC
>NC_024308.1:4665176-4675931 GCF_000523025.1 Cynoglossus semilaevis
CCAACCGCCCTAACCGGGATTCAAACTTACCCAGGAGGTGAACCCTGGGGTTCCACACCAATGACAGAGACACTGTCTCTGGGCCAAAGCGCCACTAATCACAACTAATCGTGATTAACCATGATGGTCATTAATCACGATTATTCTTGATTAACTGATTGTAAAAAAAACATTTGTTTCATAAACTTGTTTTTTAAAAAGACTTTTTAAAACACATGGTTGTTGAGCTGATATTTGAAGCTCCAGGTGCTTCACTGGAATTAAAACTTTTGGCGACAGTGTGTGTAAATCACGACACTGTATTAGAACAACGATTTATGCATCAACAAGTTTAACGCGGTTATTTTGACAGCCCTAGTTTTTATGCTCCGTAAAAAAATGTTAAGATACAAAATATTAAGAAGAAGTAAAAGGTTGTATGACCGCGCGTTTGACGTTTAAGCCTCTCTGTCAATGTCACAGGCTCTGGTTACAGCAGATCAGATGGTGCACAGACTGGGGCCCGGTGTCGGAGGGTTAGTGCAGTCGGTGGACCCCAACGACGAGCTGGTGCTCACTATCCAGAGGATACTGAGGGGGGAGATTCCAGATGTTGATTCTGAAGAGATCTGGAAAATTCTGGAGGAATCGCCCAACTCCAGTGCCCCAGCTGTTCCTGCCGAGACAAGGTCCAACAGCCAACCTCAGGCAGTGGACCCAGTGGGAAGTGGGCGACGCCCCCTGGGGGCAGCGTTACACAGCCTCCAGCAACCCGCTGCTGCTGAACAGGCTGCTCCGGCTTTGTGCCGACAACTGCCTCACAGTCACACTGTGGTGCTGTCGGGGGGGCAACAAAATGACCAGGCAGGTGATCACAGCCAAGGACAGGTAAGAGGGACAGCTGGAGCTGTAATTAAACCTGTCAATCCTTTGCCATGAGACATATCAGGGTTAACCTGTGGCCACTAGGGGAAAGTACAAATCTTTTGAATCTAAACCAGTGATTCCCAACCACTGTGTGGCAGCGTCTTTGTCATTTAGAAGACAGGTGTCAAAATGATTTTGGTTCACGGGCAGCTTACAACCTGATTAGATGTCAAGTGGGCCGCACCAGTACAACCATGACCTAACTAACTATGAATTATCCATGATTTTCCCCTTTGTTTTCATACGAAGACGTACAAGTCTATTTGATATTTACTATTATTTAGTCACATTTAATGAAATATAATTTTACAAACAATATCCTGAACATGAAGTGTTTGTGTATTTTTTTAATTTTCATTAAAAAAATTCAGCAATCGGGCCTGATTAAACACCCTAACAGGCCGGCTTTGGCCTGCGGGCCGCATGTTTGACACCACTGCTTTAGAGTCAATGTAAAACATACAATTATAACTTACAAAAGTAGACGTATTCTGAGTGGCTTCAACTAGGCTATATGTATATATGTGTATATATGTGTATATATATAAATAAATATATATGTACTGTAGTAACCAATGTTCTGTCGATGTTCAGGATCTGGCTCCATCAAGGCCAAGTGTGAGCAGACCAGGCAAGGGGTCGGAAGCATCAGCATCAGGAGCACCGCAGGAGCATCCTGAGGACGAGTTGGTGCTCATCACTCAGAAGATGTTCAGAGAAGACATGCCACATATCGACTTTGACGTGCTGCGACAACTTTTGGAGGAGTCCCCCAACCCTCTGCTCCCTCCTCCCGCCCCTGTTTTCGTCGGCCAACCTCGATCAGCACAGAGTGTCAGCAGCAGCTCCGCCTCACTGACTGCTGACACGCTGTTTGCGGCCGAACCAGCGACCCCTGCTGTATACCCAGTGCCACTGCACAATCCAACTTTAGCGATGGCAGAGGGCCATTACAATGAGCTGATGAGTGACGACAGCCAGAGCCAGGTGAGAAGGAAGAGAGAAAAAGTCATTGAAAAGTTTGTAAATTATTTAGCAGGTAGTTCTCAACATATGGTATGTGGTCCACTAGTGGTACAAGGTGCTACTTTGGGTCCTAGAATGACAGGGGATGGGGCATAAAGATGGAGCCTTCGTATGAACTAAAACAAATGACGCTTTAAAAGTCGGTCTGCGAAGGCTAAAACGCTGAAATTCTTTTAGCCTTTTCTACGCCATCTATTGGAGAAATACGGGCATTGCAGGGGAAAGGCAGAAACATAATGAAAATAGAAATAAATAACATAATTTGGACAAATTCGGTGGGCCAGATTAAAAAGCCAAATGGGCCGCATTTGGCCCCCGGGCCGTAGTTTGCCAACACTCTGCAGATGTGTCTCATGGCAGGACAAACGTTTTCGCTATAATAAGCAATAAACTTCAACAACCTCCACTTCAAATCCTGCTCACAGGACCATGTTGACAGCAGTGTGGGGACGGAGACGGACTCATCGGCAGAGACGTCAGAACAAGAGGACGAGTTGACGCTCATCACCCAGAGGATGTTGAGAGGAGAAATCCTGGACATCGATTCTGAGGAGATTCGTAATATCTTGGGGGAGTCACCTGACCCTCTCACTGCTGCGTCAGGGTTCAAAGTCCCAGCTCTGGGCGTGGGCTGCACCCCCATGACCGCTGCCCCTCACGGCTTCCAGCAACCAATGACTGTAGCTGGGGGACGGATGGCCCCCCCGCTGTGTCATCAACCACCGCACAGTCAAACTGTAGTGCTGTCGGGGGGGCACCAAAATGGCCACGGTGCCACTCACAGCCACAGACAGGTAGTGTACGAGTGTTTCGTTACTCATTTTGAACAGGAAACACAACAAATGTCCTATCGTGCTCTCCTCCTCTGTTGACAGTATCTGTCAAATCAATGTCCTGTGTACAACAGCCTGGGAGGAGCGGGTGGCAGCCTCAGCCCCGCAGTAAGACCCCCGCATCACAACACACTCACAGAGTCACGTTGCCAAGACCCCCGCATCACAACACACTCACACAGAGTCACGTTGCCCTACGACATTATTATTATTATCATTATTATTATTATTATTATTATTATTATTATTATTATTATTAGGAAATATTATCATTATCCAGCCAATTCATTGCAGTTTTCAGTGCGAGATGAAAAAGTTCATCTTTCACAGCGTCAGGGTTCAAATCCAGCCCGGTGCAGATTGTTGGTCATATTGTATCATATATTATTCAAAAAACGCTTCAAAGTAAAGAGTGAGAACATGAATTGAAAAATTTTTTTAAAAAAAGTTGTTTTTTTTAAAACCAACAGTGTCGACCCCTGGTGGCCAATTAACAGATAGAACGGTTGTAGATGCGGTACCAAAACCAAAGTGTATGTCCATGTACAGTGCACCGTCACAGATCATGAATAACTGCTACAGACTAACTTCTTCTTCTTCTTCTCCTCTTCCTCTCTACTCAGTACCTGCAAAATCAGAGTCAGCGTCTGGTTTTTACTCCTCTGGCGGCAGCAGGCAATGATGCATCTACCTCAGTAAGGACCTGGTCAATGATACACATACAGCATGGGGGTGTGAGGGGTGGGAGGGGGTGAGACAGTGAGAGAGGGAGAGAGAGAGAGGTAGAGTAACAGACAGAGACATTTGGACATGAGACAGTCTGTGAGGACCCCCCCCCTTCCATCTCCCCCTCCTGGACAGATGCCACCGTTTCTCATGCGTTACATGTTTTGACCGTCCTTTGTCTCTGTGTCCAGTTCATGTCATTGAAGCTGCCTCAGGGCGTCCTCAACATGCCCGCAGTCGGTGTAGTGTAAGTGACCGACGTCTCACAGGAAACGGCTGCAGCTCCAGAGCAGCTGTGGTCACTCTGAGGTCAACTTCTTCTCTGCTCTTTGTAGGAATGGAGAGGTGGTGTACGAAGTTCCCCCAGATGTAACTCTGAGTTACGTTAACCTTGGTCCCGCAGC
Source organism: Cynoglossus semilaevis (assembly GCF_000523025.1). Classification (NCBI taxonomy): domain Eukaryota; kingdom Metazoa; phylum Chordata; class Actinopteri; order Pleuronectiformes; family Cynoglossidae; genus Cynoglossus; species Cynoglossus semilaevis. The sequence continues at coordinate 4,669,072 of NC_024308.1, forward strand.
ACAGAACAGCGCCTTACCAAAGTAAGTCAACCTGAGGGGCTCGGGATCCACAGGGGACCACGTCAGAGCCTAGTGTATTGTAACTGGGTTCTTTTTCGTCCTGTGGTTCTGTGTCCCCACAGTAAGAAAAGACGTGAGTGTAAGGGCCTGGACGAGCAGCCGTACGTTAAGAAGCCTCCTAACGCCTTCATGCTGTTCATGAGAGAACACAGGGCGAAAGTTGCTGCTGAACACAGCGCAGCGGCCAATGCTGTCCTGGGGCTGATGGTAATGGTCTTTGTTCAAACGTCATCACAGTTTGACCAAAGATTTGTAGGTTTTCTGGGGTCATTGGCAACATCAACAACCTGCACCCACCAATATAGACCAGTGTTGATGTCTCTCTTTTATTATTATTATTATTATTGTTGTTATTGTTGTTGTCTAGCCTTGACTGTGACGCCTTTGGTTTTCTCTGTGCACTGACGCCGTGTTGACTGTGTCCACAGTGGAAATCTTTGTCCAAAGACGAGCAAAAGAAATACAGAGACGAGGCGGACCAGGAGAGGATAAAACACATTTTACAGTTTCCTCAGTGGTCGTGTAAAGACAACTATGTAAGTTCACTGCGCTTGACGACGGCTGCCATCACAGAAGGAGGTGTGGTCAGTGAAATACATACAAAAAATGATCTTTTTTTTTGTTTAGGGTAAAAAGAGAAGAAGAATCAGAAAGAAGTCTCCGAACATAACTCTGGGTACATTTATCAAATAGTACAAATATATACTTTGTGTTAAAATCCCAAGATGATTAATGATTCATCTTCTTTTTTTTCAGCAACACTTTCAGACCCTGATGTGACACAGACTGTGGTTCTGGAGACGTCTGCCTCTCAGGACTACAGTGACTGCGAATGATACATGTACGAAAAGTTGGGTTTGTTTTTACTTTTTCCAATGAATCAATGATCACTGAAAAAGTAAGACAATGTCCCCGCTCTGTTGATGTTGTCATCCAGAAACGTCAACAAGAACTACAAGAAGAAAAGACTGTGACGTAACTTCACAGATGCTAGCTGCTATAATACACCAAGTGCTGCAATATCAAAGGAACAATACTCCACTACTGCTTCTGCAACGTCTGTGACGTTGATGGACAGTCGTCATAAACTGGAAATATTAAAAAAAAAAGAAAGAAAAAAGAAAAAAAAAAGAAAGTAAGGAATTCTACTGACAACTGAAACTCAGAGGTCATTTATTTCAAAATTCATTATATCTGCAATTTCGTGTCATTTGTAGGTAATGAGTGCAATACGTTCAATTTGATTGAAAGACAGAAAATAGGAATAGAAACAGAAATAGGATCAATAAGGTGAAATACTTAGTACTGTAATATATAGGCCCAAAAGAGGAGGAGTAGAGAGTACTTCATTCTGGTGTACTTCCACTGTAGACTTAGTGAACTGGTTCAACTGACTGTGATTGGCTGTCGGGTCACGTGACAGACTCTCATATGAGTATAGGTGTGAATGGTTGTGTTGTTGTTGTGTGTCCACCCATGTCCAGGGTCCAACACTGATGTCATGGCTGGGATTGGCTCTTTAACACAATAGTCATTTAAAGATGAATGAATAAATGGCTTCCAACACACACCTGGGTGTGATTGTTCCCACCATCGTGTGCTGAACTACACTCGGCAACAACAACAACGTCATCAACCTGCGGCGATAGAGGCACGACAGAGACGATCAAAAGTGAACGACAATCTAAAAACAAATAATGGGAAAAATGTTCTGTATATATATATTTATACATATATATATTTATACACACGTATATATGTAAATATATGTATTATATGCATATATAAAATACATGCAATATACATGTGCGTGGGTGTTTATGGCATATATATGTATTTACATATATAGATATATATATAAACACCCATGCACATGTATATTGCATGTATTTATATATGCATATACTGCATATATATATATTTATATATATATATACACATTATACACGTATATACAGCCTAGTACGTAGTTTATATTTGTCATATTAATATATACACATTATACACGTATATACAGTCTAGTACGTAGTTTATATTACATATAAACATAGAATGTTTTTAATATGTCTTGACAAATATCTCTTGATCAAGTGATCTGAGATCGATTGGTCGAGACTACACGCCCTCTGGAAACAACAAAACCAGCAGATTATTGTCACATGGCTCTTAGAACGGTCTGTATTCACCAGAGGAGACGTGACATGAGGAGGTGTTACTACAGTTACAGACCGACGAACAAACAAACAAACAAACAAACAAAAGCACAGACACCATCAGGAAAATGTGTTTTTATTAATGCAGGTCAGACAGTTCACTGTACAGCAGACAGAGTTGGAGTTTCACCGCCTCACACGCGGTTCTCTCCCATGTAACAGGACTGCGGCACAACAACCGACTGAACTAACGTCTCCCCGCCATCACCGGAACTAACGTCTTATTAGGATTGATTAGAAATTGGCAGCTGTCTCTTGTAGCGAGAAAAATAATCAGTTAAAAAATAATAAAGTTCTGTGCTAAGACACACACACACACACACATACGCGCACACACACACATAAGGAGATGTCTTGAAATAGTGTTTAAAACGTCAATATTGTTTTAGTGCACATTGAATGTAGGGAGTCCCCTCGACTTGGCAACATTGGGCGTCAATGACACTGTGAATGTTACAGGAGACACAGCGGAATGTCCCGGAAACACGCGTGGAATTTAGTGATGACACAGTGATGTCACAGTGTCTGGGAATTTCCTTCTGGGAATGTAAATGAAAACGGATCATTGCTAAAAAAAAAAATGCACGAGAGATTTTTCTGAGACACAATCACCGATCAGACAATTTTGGCTCAGGCCACTAGGGGTCGTAGCAGTAGCGAGAATTCTATGGCACAGCAGCTGCTCCTCCACTTTTTTTGAACACATGGCTTTTCTGTCACCAGCTTCAGTCAATAACGCAAAAGGCAGCCAGGTGAAGACCAAAGCATTCTAACTTTAATACACACACACACACACACAGACAGACAAACACACACACATACACACAGACAAACAAACATGGGCCGAGTCCAAAAGCTGAGTCTGGTCAATAAAAACAAATTTAAAAAAATTAAGAAAAACTTTTCTGTTGTGTGTGAGATGATCAGATCATCCATGTCATAGTACAGTTGGTGAAGTAAAACTATGACTGTTTGACTCCAACAACAGTTCTCTACAAAGGATATCAGCAGGTGTAAAACTACACAGATTCTACCTTTAATCTGAGATAATAAAAAACAAACTGTGAAAAAAGAGGAAATACAAACCCAACAGAATAAAAAATGTTGAGAAAAAAACAAACAAAAAACAACTGGACGTTGTTACGTCAGCTTCTGGACTGCACCACGTCACACACACACACACACACTGTGCTTATGTCAACATCTGTAAAGACCACATTCATATTCCAAACAGTAGATAATAATAAAAAAAAAATTTAAGAAAATTTCCTTAAGGTTTTCTTCTTTTTCTCCTCTTAAAGAACTGTACAAGATTATTAAAAAGTCATTCATTACTTATACATATTTATATGACAACAGGGTTTAACGTTATATTACTATCAAGAAATACGTTTTGGATTCTTGTCTGGATGCAGTATTCCTTTTTCAGACAGCTGTGACTGTGGCTGAAGACTGTTCTTGGTCAGCAGTATGTCGTTACTCTTTAAATGTTACTGAGATGTATTTAAAACTAATTAAAGATCTAAAATCTAACTCCGCTTCAGCCATGTCTGACCACCAGATGGAGCTGTTGTGACGAAGGTTAAATTGATACACCACAGGACGACCAGCAGACTCATTTTTGTTCATTCAAATGTAAACATTAACAGAGAGCCGACTGAATGGTCCCAGCTCCTCTCACCTCCTTCTCTCACCTCCTTCTCTCACCTCCTTCTCTTTTTCCCCTCCATCCTGGCCACAAATCTGGGAAAAGGAATACTGCATCTTTCCTTTGCTTGTTTCCTCAGTTCGTCAGCTCTTCTCTGCCTCATGCAGCGGTGGAGGAGGTGCAGACCGGACCTAGGCAGGACCCTCCTTTGGAGACGACGGAGTCGTGAACGTGGAGCTGGAGGAGGAGGAGGAGGAGGAGGAGGCAGAGTTCTTCAGGGAGCCCAGAGTCTTGCTGAACCAGGAGTTCTTGGCTGCCTGGATCTCATTCATCAGGACTCCCCGCTGGTGCTCCAGCTCCTGCAGGGACAGGAGGAGACGATGACACTCTCTTCTTCAGTTCAACCATAATTTACAGTTGATATGTTTCTATGTTCACGGAAAATAATTACTGTCCGACCACAGTAGTAAATACTACACAACGACGGAGTGTTAGGGCTACATTGAGAATAATAAAATTAAATTACGAGAAAAAAACTAGTTAGTAGTTTTTGTTGCAGTAGTAGTAGGCAGTGTTAAATACAACTCAGAAAAAATATATTTTCTCCAAATGGACTCATTTTAAAGCATAAACATAGAAGTGAGAGTTTAACAGTGCTTCCCAACTATTAAAGCCTTCACAAAATAATTATCAAGAGCTCTGCAACATTGACCCGTTCCTTACGAGACACCACTGTGCACGTTCACCATGGTGACAGAGATTGTTCAGTCACATACCTCCGTTTCCTTCAGACGACGTCCGAAATCTGACCGTGAAGGACGGCTGCTCAACAGTGGACCACGTCCAGCTTCTCCCTCAGCTTCAGGAACGTGTCGTCGTTAGCGAACGGATAAGACGTTTTTTTCAGCTAATGAGCCACGGTGGCTAACGTGGAGCCTTTTTGACTGTGAGTCTCGGTACAGACGGTAACGTTCGTACATGGCTTCAGGACTTTACTTTGAAATGTGAACTTTAAAAACCTGCGGCGATGTTTAGTAAGGAAACAGTTCCTGTTGCATAACACCTGTAATATTATTTTGAGGATGGACACAGTCCAAAACATTTTCCCCCCCGTAGCTTTACAAACAAGCTGTGTTTGTAAACAACATCTCATTTTCTCACTTTCTTTTCCTTACTGACAGAGTCGTGTGGTGCTGCTCACCTGGATGCGACACTTGGCCTCCACCAGCTGCAGCTTGGTCTGAGCCAGCTCCAGCTCCAGGTGCCTCAGCTGCTCCGTCAGCCCGTCCTTCTCCTCGTCCAGAGGTTCGGAGGACGCCTTGTCTCCGGGTGAAGATGTCTGGAGGTTTCCGAGTGTGCTGAACAGGTCTTTACAGTGGTCACAGTTCATGACTTTACTCTGCAGGGAGTCAGAACGAAACTACATTAGATTACAGATAAAAAAAACCCCCAAACAAATAAATAACAAATAAAACAAGGTCATCTGACAGGTCGACAGGTCGTGACCTCACCCTGACTATGTCCAGCTCTTCTTTGGTCGCCGCCTGCTGTTTCTCCAGCCTGGTGCTGAGCTGGGAGCAGATCTGAAACACAGAGGAGGATCAAATAAAAAAAAACCCAAACACATCACATGTTTGAAGGAAAGTGTTCACTGATGAGGCGGGATCTGAACCTGTTTGTACTCGGCTATGATGGCTGTGGTTTTCTTGATCTCCATCTCTGCTTTCTCCAGCTCTCTCCTGAAGACTTCCTTCAGCTGAGAAGGTCACAAATACACAACAGAAACACACAGTCTGTAAATGTGATACAAACCTGTAAATCATCAATGAGTTTCTGCAGTTCTGGAGCTGCAGAAAACCAGCAGGAAGTAATAAAAGCCGTACTGTAGGGGGCAGCAAAGTGCAGTAATCATCAGCGACAACTGAAATTGAACTCCAGTGTTAGAGCGACTGTGGTTTCACGCTCATACTTTGCTAAGCATTTGAACTATTCTAATAATATAATGTTCTGTAATATGAACCAGAAACACATCGTATTTAAATTTAGATTTTTAAAAAAAATGTATTTTTTGTGCTGAGAGCGACTGTTACCTGAGCCGTCTCCTTCTCCTGCCGTCTCTTCTCCTCCTCAGTCTCCACCAGACGTTGTTTGGTGCTCAGCAGCTCTTTGTTCAAAACATCAGCCTTGTCTTCTGCCTGAAACACACAAACACACAACATCCCACTATTTAAAAATGTTGGTCAAATAGTTCACAGTCTGAATCAGTTACAGAATAAACATCTGTTACTGCAACTTGTGTCTGCTGATACTGATATACAGCTGATACTTTTATTTTCTACTTCAGCATGCCACTGGATGTCGCTGCTGAGACGATAGTGTCCCTGTTTATGGCCCGTCACACAAAGTTAAGTTCAGCATTTGATCTTAGGTATCGATCAATGTTTGATGCAGACATTTTGAACCATTTACAGTAGATACCAATCCCATAGATATTCCAAAAACACACACACTAGAAAGTGTCAGCGCCATCAGACTGTTGTACGATTGAACATCCTGACTTACCTGGTCAAGGTCGTTTCGAAGTGCGATCTTACTGGTGACCAGCTCGTGGGCCAAGTCATCGTTCTCCTGCTCCAGCCTCATACTGGCTTCTTGAAGACGACGGTTCTCCCTCTGCACACACAACAACACACACACACACACACACACTGTGTCATTGGAAAATGACAGAACAGAACAACAATCTTACTGTAAGGCAAGAGCATCATCCACTCTTCCACTGTGTGGCGCTTTTAAAAATTTAAGAAATGTAAGAAAGTAGCTTAACGTTATCACCGACACAAAACCGTCGACATCGTGGACGACTATTGTTGCTGCTGCAGATCATTAGTGATGTCCCATGACTGTGTGTGTGTGTGTGTGTGTGTGTGTGTGTGTTT
>NC_024308.1:4675990-4749961 GCF_000523025.1 Cynoglossus semilaevis
TTCTCACATGATGGCAGTGTCTGAGTGGGACACTGCACACAGTCACCTGACCTGGTTTGACTGAGTAAAGTTAAAATCTGCTACAAACCATTAACAACACACACAGATACAAATGTATTTCCATGTAAATATATTGTTTCAATGTCTGAAGTGGATTTGTCCAAACACTTTTTCACACTGTGTCAAAGTGAATGTTATAAAAGTCACAAAGGGCTTTCAAACATCTGCTGTTTTGTGAGGAGCATTAAAACATATTTGTTGTTCCAAACAGAACTTTTTACATGGATGTTATCAGAACGAACTAAGTTAAAAAATGAACAGAGTCAGAGCGGCTCAAGAATTCAATTATTCTCTTCCTGTGTGGAGTCACAGCGTGGCTTTAATCCAGTCTGGATGAGCGTGGAGTGGAGTCTCTGCTGCAGCTGCTGTACATGTTACACCATGATGACAACAACAACAACAACAACAACAACAACAACAACAACAACAACAACAACAACAACAACAACAACAACAACAACAACAACAACAACAACAACAACAACAACAACAACAACAACAACTACTGTACCACCTTCAACAGCAACTAGCAATCAGCAACAGCAGAGACAGCTTACCGTGCTGCTGTCCAACGTCACAGCAACTTCACATGGAGGCATGCTGTCCAACGTCACAGCAACTTCACACGGAGGCAGCAGATGAATACATGATCCCTGGATCTGCCTGACTCTCTCTCTCTCTCTCTTACTCTCTCTCTGTCTCTCTCTCCCATCCCCCTCTTACTTTTGTCCACTTAGAAACACTTTATTTGAGTAACTGTACAAAAATAAAATACACACTACTTAGTTGCCCATAAACAACAATAATAATAACAACAAAAACCATGTCTTTCCAGAGGCTCTGATCCAACTCTATGAAAATAATTTCCTTCAGTCATTCATTCATTGTTTCTAAGAATTGTTGTTAACGCCCGAGTCTGAGAGGAAATGAAGCCTTTAATTCATTTTTATGCCTTTTAGATTCTGTTGGTTCTATATTGTGGCAAAGGTGGAATGACGTTTGTTCTGCGAGGTCGGCCTGAGGCTGAGAACAATAACACAGTGATTAACACTCCATGATTTAACACTGAATTAAAGATGTTGGAGACACCGTTCAAACCGGAGCGTCGGTGGAGTCAGAGCAGAGTCAGATCGTCAAACATCCGTCACCTCAAGATCTCACATAAACCTTCAGGTGTAGAGCTAAAAATGAGTGTTCCTGCTGGAGCTGTTGTGACATCATCATTGGTAAAGACAGCATTATTTGAAGAGACTGTTGACTGCTGCTGTGTGTCTCACATCAAATGTTTGAAACGTCTGAGCAGCGAGACAAACTCTGCAGCTAATTTTAATCTGACGACCACCTGAAAGCCGCGGCCAAAAATATATTTCCCTGACGTTCTGGGTCGAACGTGATCAAAGTGGGTGTTTTGTCGAGTGAAGCTTCACAGCGACTTCAGAGACGCAGACAGGAACAAAGGTAGAGTTTGACAAGTGGGTTCTTTTAAAACAGTTCCACGTTTTTTTGACTACTTAAAGAGAGAAAGTGGATTTAACATTCACTAAAAGATGGAAATGTTTTTAACTACTGCACGTGCACGAAAAATGTAAATGTGTGTGTGATTTCTACCTGATATCGGTCGATGGGATCCTCTTGCTGCAGCTGGCTCTCTCTCAACGTCTGATATTCTTTCTCAAACTTCTTCAGCTTTTTGTGGGTGACCTGTAAGAGAAAAAAAAAGGAGATGTTCAAATGTTCAAATGATTAGTGTTAAAGCAAATAGTGTTTCTGACACTGCTAACGCTGCTAACTCTGACGCTAAGGAGCCTGGGAAAAAAAATGTTGTTGTTGTTGTTGGACAGTGAGAGTCACTGATTGGTCCCTGTTGTTCAGGATCATCAACCTGAAAATCATTGAGTCTAAAATATGAGCTGGTGGTAGACACGGCTAACAACAGTGACACGGAGCGTGTGTGTGTGTGTGTGTGTGTGTCAGGTCGGTGGTAACATGATCTCCCCTGAGTGGAAACAGTGTTGCCATAGTGTCCAGCATTAGCACTGGGGATTCCAGGTCGTTCTCAGTCACCTGACCCTTCCTCTGAGTGTGTGTTCTGTGTGTGTGTGTGTTCTCTCTCTCTCTCTCTCTCTCTCTGTGTGTGAGTGAGTTTTAAAGTCGAGTTCAATAAAGACAGGAAGGAAAGAAAACCTCAATTAGCTTCAGAGAACAGCCACATCATAAAGAAAAGACAACTGAATACAAAATGAGGGGAAAAGAGTGGACCCCCCCCCCACCTACCCACCCACACCCACACACACAGACACACACCTCAAACCCTAACATCAGATTGACTGGCACCTGTTCTCATGATACCCTGGTAGCGTCACAGTTTCCTTCTTCGCTACCCGAGGTGAGAACAGCGTATTACTCACAAACACGTTGTTTCCATTTACTGTCCTTTAGTCGTCACATTCACACCAGGATATTTATAGATAATTAACGCTCTGATCTCTGAGGAGAAATAAGTTCTTCAGACTGAAGACCAGTTCAGTTACTGATTCTTAGAAGAGGAAAAACAACATCGTCATAAACGGCGGCTCCTTTCTGTCTAATCCAGTGATATTTGTGACGTCATGGAGTTTAATGTGATTACACACACGTTAACCTGGTTACATTGGTTTAACTTAATCACAGCGAGGGCTCAGCGGCCGCTGCACACGGCCGTGTCAGATCCAAGAGTATAAAAAATTTATAAACTTTAATGCAGTAAAACTGTGTTTTTAAAAGTCCGTTTAGAAAACCAAAAACAGAAAAACCAAAATAATTTGCTTGGGTGAATGTGAAGCCAATCCTGACTATCTCTAAAGACAAAGTTGACATTTTTGGTTGACAAATAGAGTTGACATTAAAATCACCAAAATCAGTGAAAATGTAGTTCAAATATTCTTCGATGGTTGAGATAACTCGGAGATTCTTCCTCCTCATCCCTGGAAACAAACGTGTTCAGTAATATCACTGACATTCCAGGAGCAGATCTCACGGGCTTTGGTGCCTCGCTGAGGGCTACGTCACGGTGTCCACACACACACACACACACACACACACACACACACACACACACACCAGCAGTTCCGACGCTCCAAGTGGGTGAAGCATCTCTCAACCTCATGAAGGTTTCACTCAACTTTCAGTGGAAACGTCTGAAGCCGGACCAGGACAGAGAGGACAGAGAGGACAGAGAGGACAGAGGCAATTTGATTAAAGTCAAAAATGTGGAGTCACATGGAAATGGAACCACGGCCGCTTTTAGAATCCTGACCTGAATCTGTGCAGCAGAAAATGGAATGCGTCCCAAACCTCTTAGCAGATATTAGCCACTGGTGCTACACTAGGTGTGTGTGTGTGTGTGTGTGTCTCAGACAGGTACAGCTATACTCGTGGAGATGTATTTTGAGAGAATTAATAATATTGTTGAACGGACACTTTGACGGACGATGGTGACTCACAAAGACGGGATTCTTCAGGTCCAGGATTTAGTTTGAGTTGGGATTAGAACTGACAGACTGGAGTCAGGCAGATTTGTAGTATTTAAAGTTAGGTGAACAAGAAAATTCATTACGTCAATGTGACTTTTTTTTTTTTTACTCTACGGTGAGTCAGTCATGTTTGTTTTACCAACGGTCACGTGTTAATAATGTTGACCTTCTAAACCCTTAAAATCCCACAGTTTAACCATTGACCAGACGTTAACCAGACAGATCTGGTCCCTGTAACGACCACTAGTCCTGACAAACTCTTTACATAAAACAAATGAATTTATACAGATAAAAAAAAAGTAAACTCAGAGACGTGACATCACTGAATTGCCAAGAACATCAGACACACTTTCCACAGTCAACACGATACTGAAAAACCAACTCTTCAATTATTAATCATGTGAAAACGTCGCTCCTGCAGAGCCTGCATTTTCCACTACTGTTCACAGAGCAACAGAGCGAGGACGGAAGAAAAGACACAAACATGAAACAGAAAAAAAAGGAAAGATAGAAGCAGGTGAATTCCTCTTTCCATTTCTCTATTTGTCAAAGTGACCCCGAGCAGAGACAACGTACCACAGGTCTGAACGCCCTCAGCGGTCTGGAGCGAGCGACCAAGCGAGCCAGAGTGTCCTCCTCACTGGGTCGTTCTACTACATGAGCGTCGTACGCCACCATAATGGAAACCTCCTGCATCATCTTGAATCCTGCTCGTTTCCAGCAGCAGAGAGAAGGAAAAAAAGGAGGACGGAGGACGGAGAAGCGGAGTGCAACGAAAAAGATGAGGAGAAGCTGAGTGCAGCTGACAGGTTTTTGTTTCCCCACTGAGAGCGGAGCGGGCGGCAGGGCTGCTTTCAAGAGCCCCTCAGGAGTAAGAACCTCCCACTGAGAAGGAGGAGGAGGAGGAGCAAGGCCGGAAAGGGAGAGGGCAGCACAACTCACCTGTTTGTTTCTCTCCCCCTCTTCACAGACAGAGATGCACAACAGAGGACAATGAGTTTTTTCTCCTCCACTCAGTGTCACTACATCAACACCTCCTCCTCCTCGTCCTCCTCCTCAGTTCTGCTTTGTCCTCGGCTCAGTTAAATTCTCTTTCCTCCTTTCTCTCTTTACTCTGCTGCTGTTAAAAATATCCTCCTCGGTATGTGTGTGTGTTATCACACACGAGCGCGTGTGTGTGTGTTGTTGAGGTTACGAGCGATAGGAAGGAAGTTGTCAGTACAACCACAGCGCCTCGATGTTGACAGTTGCATTTCGAAACAGCCGAAAGACAGAAAGTCAAACCCAGTGAGAGGCTGTGTGTCGGATGCTGCCGTGATCTCTCTCCCACTGGAGCTCACACCAAACCACCTGACCACCTCCACAGAAACACCGCCCTGCCCCTCAAGGACCATGACTTCATCTCTGTTTCTTCTCAGTGCCTCTAGTGTCTGACGCCGTGAAAATTGCATTTAAATTTTTTTTTTTTGATGCCTAAAAGGTCTCTAAGAAAAAGGACGGAGCCGTTCAAAAATACAGCTAACATCAAATGTGATAAGAGTCACGATCATCAAACTCAGACAGACATTAATCCTCCCAGAGTCACAATCATCAAACTCAGACAGAGTTAATCTCATTAATCTTCCTTCACTACTAAAGTGTGAGGAAGGTCTTGTATTCTAGATGGAGGTAAAGAACACTTTTTCCATGACTTCTCTGTAATCCCAACTCAGCACGTTAGATGTTTAATAAAGCTGAGAAGGTAAAATTCTTCACCTAATCCACCCTCATCACTGCTTATTAACTGAAGGTGCCGGGGAATTCCTCGGCCGTTCTTAAGCAGCTTATAGAATTCAGCTGATCCGATTTAGACAAAGAGAGAGAAATATGTAAAGGCTTCACGGTCGTCGTCATCGTCGGAGGAAAAGTTTATTATATTATTATTATTATATACCCAGTTAGAGGCCGATAACAAAATGATTTCACCGTCACTTGGTTAGAGTCAACCTGGAACCTGATTCATTCTAGTTTCTGACCTGGAAACTCTCTGTCGGCACATTCTGTTAGTGAGAGTCAGAAATGAGAGTCAGTGATTCAGGACAGACACCGTTCAGAACATCGATTGGTTGAGGGTCATTTTCAGTCAGTTTTGATTTAATGTTTTATTATAGAAACTGGAGACGCAGCGATCGACTGCTCAGTGATTGGAATCAGACGATTTTCAGCACGAACCTGACGATAAGACGAAATTCTGTTTTAAAAGCTGCTGCAACAAACAACGCAGGCTGAGGTTCCTAATATTTTAAAATCATAATTAATGACATGGTTTATTGTTGCAGCTTAGCCGTTTTGCGGATTGACATCAAAGACTTTTGTTCATATACGACTGACGTGTGCGGCTCTAATGTGAACATCTCAGGTGATGACGCTGAAGAAATGTGCAGCAGATCCAAAATGCGACAAAAACCAGCAAACAAACGGTGACTTGCAACACAGGAAATCCTGTGTGCATAATTATCGTACAAAACGAGCAACACCGAGGGAACATTAGAACAGCGTGTCGTGAAACCATTGCACTGTGAATCCATTTGTCAACCACAGAGTTCTCTGTATCTGTGAGAAGAAACTGAGTTGTTTGTTTTTTTTTGTTAAACCAAATTTAAGGACAAACAGAAATGGACAGAGAGCAGAGTGTTGAGGGCGGAGGGAGGACAACTATCTGTTCCATCTGACTGTGTCAACTCTTGGCTTCCTCTGTCACCACACACACACACAACAAACACACACACACACAGAATAACTTATACACTGTGTAACGGCCTCGACAAATTCCCTAAATGCCAGCAGCGTCATTAAGGTCAACAGGAGGATGATAACGTGTACGTGCACATGTTGTCCTTGCCGGCTCGGACCAACACGCTGACAATCAGCCTTGTGTATCTTTTACAGACAACATGCAAACATCAGCAAACACGAACTGTTCACCATGTAAACACCTACAGTAAGAAGGCAGTGTGTTCTGAGAAGTTAGCCAGCCAAGAACGGTTCTCTCATGTCTCTGTGTGATTCTGATCTGACCCATAACAGTCAGCACTTTATGGTCACGTACTGAGCGCTAACGTGGAGCCTCCTCCACGCCGTTTTAAAAGCAGACTGACAAACTCCTGACCTCAGAGTAGTCCTTAGAACAGAGCTTTTATCAACCTGACAGTTTTGAAAACAGCAGTAGTTTTGATTCCAGCCCTTTGACGATGAAGGTGCTGAAGAACCGGCTCCGTGTAAACGCCTACCTTGATGTTGCAGGCCTGCTCCATCAACCGTCGAGCATTCTCTGCAGCTCGGTATCGTTTCGGGAGCTGGACTCTGAAGAATTTGAGGGCGCCTTCAAAATCAGCCTGCAGTAGGTCCTCCTTCGAAGTCTGGATCACGAGAGAAGAAGAAGAAGAAGAAGAAGAAGAAGAAGAAGAAAGTGATTTTATAACATGTCAGAATGAACCAGACTGATGAGGTGTTCATGAACTGTGAGCTTGGGCCTTACAACAACATCAACCGGTTCAACCCTGGAGATAAAACCTGTTCATCCTTTGTCCTACGATTTTAGCACAAAGCTGTTTTAATTCCTACGAGCTGAGCATCATTCTCTGTTCAACCAAACTGTTAAGGCTGAACGACGGACCAATCAGAGAAGTTTTTATTTTTATTTTTAAAAACTGCATTGAAACACACACACACACACATCACTGCAGAACAGACCTGTCACATTAAACGTGCACACCTGTAGTTTGAAGAGTTCCTGCGCCAACAAGTATACCAATACCGCCATCTTGTGGTGATTAGTACAACTGACCCTTAACTCTATTCTGAGAGTGGCATGAAGGAGATTTTTTTAACAACTAATTAAGAACCACGTTATACAGTAGGAACAGATTCAAATATTATATTCAACAGTAAGTTGAAGAGAAAGAAGGTTAAATACATGTTGTCCAAAATATCCAGCAAATAAAAATAATACAGCAGACCAAGCCAAGACTAATGCCCCATAAACTCCAATTTTCCAGCCCAATGAGCGAAATCTCACCGCCAGCAGCCTTGGGACAAAGAGCCGGTGACCCATCCCTAGAATATCCATCACCCTGCAGAAAGAGTCAGCTGAAGCCTGGCTGCTGTGGGCCTTCTCTTCCTCTTCCTCCTCTCCATCCTCCACTGCCCCACACACTGCTGGAAGGGGCAGATGCGTGGTCAGGGCTGGCATTGAAGGAGGGGAGACTGAGGGCGACGGTGGAGGCGACGGAGGCGGCGTGGGACAGGGTGAGGAAGACGGGTGGTCCCGCTCCGGGGCCAGAGTGGCAAGTGACTCCAGCGTGTCGTCCAGAGGTTCTAGAGGGTTTCCCAATTGGTGGGGCTGGGACTGGAGGGGCAGCGGGGCAAGTTGTGAGATCAACTGGAGCGTTTGTTCTCCCAGCTCTGTCCGTTTGACACCGGCTAAGAAGAGTAGTTAACACGCAGCCAGGGCGCTAAGGGAGCGCACAGCGGAAGTTCATGCACTTCATCCAGGCTGCATCCAGGGGGATCATGGACATGTGGAACAAAATGTTGCGTTCCCCTGAGTCTATATGTCACTGTCAGAGTCCAGCAACAACCAGCAGGTGTAGCACAGTGACAGTCAGAAGGCGACAAGTCGACGATTCTTTCAGCATAATGCTGAGTCTTCCAGCTACCTGCCAGACTCACTCAGTAATCCAGTCACACTCTCCAGTCTCATCCTCCTCTCCCAAACTCCTCCGACCAATGCCAGTCCAGTATGCGGTTGCCTAGCAACAAAGCAGCTAAACACGTGGGCCGCTGCTCCTGCAAACAGCAGCCAATACTCCACCTTTTCAGGATTTTTTCCTTTTGTTGAAAGTCTTCAAAAACAGAGGGATGAAAATGAACCCAGTGCAGAGTGGAGTCACCGTGATGCACAGGAGTGAGTGTCAGTGAATCCACAGTGATCGGCCACACCTTGTACTGAACACAGGATGGTTAGTCTTTGAAATGACAACTGACAAAATGATCTGAGGAGCTCCTGCCTTACACTGGATGAACACAGGTGGCGCTCTGGTCTATAAAACATGGACGTTTTGGCACATTTGACCCTCTATGGAAACATGATGCACTTTTTGTGGCCAAGTTGTACGTTGTGCCAGATGAGACAGATGGAAATGAGCTCAGAATGGGATAATAAAACGATTTGTACTTCATTAAAGGTTAGAGAGTCTCCTGGTTCTTTGTTTTTGTTCTTCCTTTAAACTTAATTACAGAGTCCCATCGAGTTCCAGTTTCCAGCTCCAGCTCTTCAGCACACTGTCTGTCCCTCTTTCCTACTAAAGCAGCAGCCAGCCATCCGGTCAGTGCTAGTAAGTAGATCTCTAAGACAGAACACCAGATCCTTCAGATGGAAAAATCACTTATGCCTCCCAGCAACAGAGGCTGAACAGTTGAGCGCATGAGAGTGTGTATGTGTGTGTGTGTGTGTGTGTGTGTGAGATCAGGGGTGGCGCTCCAGAACAGCTGGGCTGAGGCAACAAAAAAGACACCAGCCAACAGCTTTTCTTCACTAATGAGCCTTCCTTTTTCAAACGCCTTTTTTTCTCCCCCCCTTTCTTGACTCCTGTCAATCTCTCTCTGTGGTGCTAGAGGCTAACAGCTAGCAGGAGTGTCTCCGATGCAGAGGTCTAGGTGGTGGTGACTGAGGTAGCGTGTTAGAGAAATTGCCAGCCAGCAGTGCAGAGCAGAGCAGAGGAGGAGAAGGCAGAGGTAGAAGGTGCAGAGGGTAATTTAGATAAAGAAGGAAACTGAAGAACAGACAAGACTCCAGGCAGAAATCCGTGAGCCGAGCATGAAGCAAAAGTCGGGAAAAATGAAAGAAACACAACAACAACGCGGCTTATCTCCCCCAGGTTTGGATTGCTAAGGCTGTAGCTTATGCTCCTGTTGTGATGAGGATGGCAACTGCCAAGCAGGAGAGGGAGGGAGTCGAGCGCAGACGGAGGGAGGGAGGGCTGGTGAGAGAGGAGAGGAGCGGGACGGATGGATGGTCGAAGGAGGAGGAGGGGGGCCTCGGGGGAGAATGTCGTCATGGCTGGCCAATGAGAGGCCAGCAGTGGAAGCCCCTTCCATCCTCCACTCATCCTTATTTGTTGTCCATTCCCAACGATCGCATTGACCACATCTTCTTCTTCTTCTTCTTCTCTCTCAGAATGAATTACTGCTAAAACACGGAGCAGGGCTTTTTAAAACCCACCATGTATGATTAATGTAGAGTAGATACACACATATTTATATATATATTTAGTCATATATATATATTTATATATTATATATATTTTTTGTGTGTGTGTAAATGCCTGCAGATGCTGGACTCTTCTAAACTTTGGAGCCAAGCAGTTTGCAGTTAAATGTAAAAAAAAACAAAAACAAATAACAAGGTTGTGGCTGAACCAACAGCATTTACATTTTTTCGAATCATCTTTCAGCTTTTTGACTTACTGTGTATCTCAATTATTTATCTGTGGCTTTGTTCTTGTAGTGCTGTCATGATGCTCGGACTACAGTACAGACCACGTACTCAGGTGTATTTTTCCTACAGACTTTTAACAAAGAAATATTGAAAGAAACACTTATTCGTCATCTTTGGTTAAAAATCGATCTTTGGGGAAAATATGATCTTTTATCACTGAGAGTTCCACACAGCTCACAGTGAAAACCAATAAATATCATGAATCATTACCCACAGAGAACCAGCCAACACTAATACAAAGTGATATAGTCATTGACCAAAAGCCATTGATCTGTCCCGCCGCAAACGGATCTAATGGCACAACAACTGGTAATTCTACGCCACTGCTCTCTCCGACAGCAAACACGTGGACATTTATCATCTTTTAAACTCAAGAAAATGTTTTTTAAAATAACAAACGCCCACATGCACACACACAAACACAGTCAATATAAAATATATATGGAGTTATTTTGTAGAGAAGTGATTCAGTTTCTGGATTAGTGCAGTTCTTTCTGTTTGTAACTAATACACCTTTATATACTTTTTATTTTATTTTATACCATATTACAGTATGTGCAACATACAAAGCTGAGTCATGAGAGCAGAGAGTGTAAATTTAAAACAAAAAAACACCATTGTTTGCTGCTACTGCAACAACTATACTTCAAAAACTGCAGTTTTTGAAAAAAAAAGTAAAAAATGAAATATATTCAAACATTTTTTGCTAAATAAATTATACATCCAGCTGGTGGAGAAAATTATATAGCTTAATTTAAAGCATGGCATATTAGATATATATAAGTATATGTATAATTTCTATTTTATTTTTTTAACAAATTATCCATCTATTTTTACTTGAAGTGAGGATGAAGCTTTAAATTGAGACACTAGGGGGCGACAGACGTCAATACAATACTAAAGCTGTAACTATGACGTGACACCCAGGTCCACTTCCTCATACAGTGAGAGAGACTGGTTATGAGTTTGAACATCTGTGTTGGCTTCAGGCCTGACTGTTTTCTGTTTTGTTTATGTTTAATCCATTCGACCTGATATAATATTACTGATAAGTTCAATTATTATTATTATTATTAGTTTTTCACATTATTAGGAAGGTGAGATATATATATATAATATACTGTAAATTAAGGACCAAATGTCAAACTGTATTTTTTTTTAAAAAATCTAAAAGATCTAAAACAGAGAAACTGATATCGATGAAGGGAACACTGACCTTCAGTAAAGCCAGGGCTACGTTGAAGATGATGTTCAGACCCTGGGAGAAAAATGAAAAAAAAAAATTTAATGTACAGTTGAAAGATAATATTGAGTTGAATTCACTTCTCACATACAGTCAGTTAAACAATCATATGAAAGAACTACTATCAAAAACAACAACGTGTTTGATTCCCAGACAATTAAGTCAAACCTTAAACCTAAATGACAAGAATTACCAAACTTATTTTTTTAGAATTCAATGCATGTCACTAAACCAAGGTGAAATACAGAACATTATATACTACTGATAATATGGCAGAATGAATATTAGGACAGGTCTGGTTTAAGAAGACATTGAACAGAAGAACTCTGACTTGCATCATAACACAAACACAAAGATACGCTGTGGTCGACATCGTGCAGCTTAAAGAAGTCTATGTATTAGGGCCAAGACATTTTTTTTAACCTTTTACAGCAAGAAAAAGATTCATGAAAAAGTTTTTACGGAGAGTAGCAACAACAGAGTAAATATATGTGGGGAAATATTTAAAAGTATTTATTTATCTATTTTAATTTTGACTGAATTTAAAAAAAAACAAAAAACTTTGTAACCCTGTTATGATGTCATGTCTCATATATACATATATACCCACACATATACACATATATTTACATTAATGTATATATGTGTATATACACACATGTATATCCTACATATCTTTTCTCCTTTACTGTTTCATTAAGGGGTTCCTCATCCAACAGGATAATTATGGTAAACCACGTGGGTTTTTTTTTTCTTTTTTAAAGTAAATATAATTTTTTTTTTTTACCAGCTGACAAAGACAATGTGGAGCTGATGTCAGCACTGCACTGGAACAGCCGTCCTCCTGGTCTCTGTGACAACCAGTTTACATGGCAACACAGAGCTAAAAATATCTGGACGGCTCTAAAAATATCAGAAGCAGGATGAGGCAGGGAGAAACCTGGGGGAAGCGTTGCCTTCATATGCTTGTGTCTGTCGGCACAAGATGGCGCTGCAGAGCTGCGGCACGATCAAAGCTAAGGGTAGAATGTGGTGATCAAAGCACGGGGCATAGAGATAGTGATCACAGTGATGTGGAGGAAATGTTGCTTTTTTTTTAAAAAAGAAGGATTTTCTATTTTGCATCATTAAATCACTGCCAAAAAGGAACATTATAGAAAGTGTTAACAACAACAGAAAATTAGAGCAACAAGAAAAAAAAAAAGAATTCTGCCTTAATGAACTCTCTCCTAATACGGCTCGTTGGGTATGAAAAACCTGGAGAGTGTAAATGTTCAGCCTCTGGCCCACAGAGGGAGAGAGAGGGGTGAGAGTAGGGGGTAATAGTATTGATTCAAGAAGTGACTTATGTCTGACATTTAGTGACCATTTTAACTCATATTCAAACGAACTCAGCTTTAATGTCTGACGTCAGATTCACTGAACAGTTTCTCCTCTGTTTGTACTTCACAATATGTTAAATATTCACCAGTAAATGTAGTTGAATGTTTCTACAACTTGGAGAGGGAGGCTGTGGTCTGTTGACCCAGCAACAAAAACACATAGGCTGTGGTCTGTTGACCCAGCAACACAGATGTGTGTGTGTCTCTTTATGTCACATCATTTGCGATGATGCTGAAGTCTGAGCAGAACATGTCAAACTCCAAATAGTGTTAGCTTCTTAAATGCTAACTCTTGAAGTGGTATTTTATGCTGTTGTTCTAGTGTCCTAGTATTCCAGTCTATCCAGGACACAGAGAAACAAAGAAACCTGAGCAGGTTGTTACAGGAAAAACTGTGGCAGGAGCAGGAGGGGAGTGTAATTGTTCCTAAGTTCCTAATGAAATAAATCCAGTGATAGTATCTGCCCTACAGGGCTGATCGCTGTGTCCCTATTGATTACCCCGGACAGACTGAAGGGTAGAATACAGAGCGACTGTAACGGTTGTTGGTTTAACCCTTCAAATTGATGTGAACCTCGTGGACAGATATCAACTGCCGTCTCCTCGTCCTCACCGTGTGCCTTCCTCTCACGTGTGACCTCTCAATGACCTCTTCCCCCGACACTATTTACTACTTTACATTTTTCCGGTCGGTTGCTCATTCCACCACGTGCCTTTAGACGTCAGTGTGGACAAGACCCATTACTGTAGTCCCAGAAGAACGGCAGGCTGAATCAAACGTACCTCACACAGCAGCAGGTCAGTGATGTGGAACACCATGCACAGGGGGAACTTGGCAGTGAAGAGGGTGAGGAACCACTGGGACGCATACATGTGGGCCTCCAGGTTCAGCTCCTGGAAGTGGGACCACAGGTCAGGGAGCTGTTCCTGTAAGAGCAGGGGAAGAAGAAGGAGACGTCAGTGGACAGTATAATAGACAGTATAATGGACAGTACCATGGACAGTACCATGGACGGTACCATGGACGCCGGGGGCGGTACCATGGACGGTACCATGGACGGTGCCATGGACGGTACCATGGACGGTACCATGGACAGTACCATGGACGGTATAAAACCATATGTCACTGAGAGCCAGACAGTCCAGAAGGAGATTTTACTGTAAACTTAACATTTACATGTTACTGTTAACACCTTTGGTCATCTGGGGTCAAAGATGACCTCACCTCTTTGATCATTATTTTAAATGAATCTTATTTTGTTTAAGACTTTTAGTCTTACATGAGCCCAAATTATTACCACAAAAAAATCTTGTAATATTCAAAATACGGTTACATAAAGTAAAAATAAATATAAATAAATATTTTTTTAAATAGTTCCATATATTTCTTAATGTATGTTTTAATTTATTTCTTATATAAATGTTCATTAGTACGATGGCTGAAATGTGTCATCTTGTTCCTTTGCGTTAGATTCCAAATCATTCATATTTAACTAGAGAACATCATCTATTCCTTCATCAGATTTATATTAAGGCTGTAACATTTCCAAATGTGCCATTTGGAAATATCCATTTACAATCACTGACCTAATAATAATTGACTTGTTTGTGATAATTGATCAGCGTTGGCAGGCGACGCTCACACGGCTACAGTGACTCTGGCTGGATCAGATAGTGATCTTCTACTTACATGTTAATAATTGACAGTCGATGTTAACAGCATTGAGCTCCGTGAGTGGATGCTAACCAAATGCTAACTAAGTTGACCCTGATGAGATGACTGTTGGCAGCAGAAAGCACCAGGATGGATTACAGGCTCAGGCTCATTACAGCAGAAACCGTTAAGACCTAAAACACACTGTTCTGGTCGCAATATAAAATACAAACAGAGTTGCGGGGCAACGGTCACATGTATAAAAAAAAAAAAAAAAATGTTACAAACCAAATGTCATGACATTCAGCTGTGTGGTGTCGACCCAACGGGGTGGTAATTGTTTTAACATTCTCAGTCGTATTTGCGGACGCCAAAGCTGAAACATTTACATTTCTGACAGCAAGTGGTGAAATTAATCATTTCTTGAGCCGAGGCCTGAGGTGTGAACTAAACAGCCTTATATCTGGAAGCAGCCATTCCTGTTTTTATGAATATATTTCTATATATTTATAGTACAAAGTGAGTCACACACGTATTGAAAATCTTGTATTTGAACAACTATGTAAAGTATTGAGGCCATGGATGGTTTCGTGTCCCTGCACCAGGGCTGTAGTTGTGTCTCGAGGATTTAAGTCTGAGTCTGACTGCAAAAAGAACGTCAAGTCGTCCGGGGGGTTCAGTGGAGCCGCAGTTTCAAGTCAGGGATTAATGAAACACTTCATTTGGCTCAAAACTCCTAGGACGGGCCTGTGTTTAAGTCCCCAGTGTTCGAGTCCAAGTCCGAGTCACAAAGTTACAAAGGATACATTTGTGCCACTTTACAGTCTAGTCCCTAAGTTTTGGGATGACGTCAAAGTCACAGAAAAAAGTTCAAACCGTAGTCAAGGGTGTTCAACTCCAGGCAATAAAATGAGGCCTGAAACATGTCTGATGTTCATTACACCTAAGTCCAAGTCATAGAAGTCTGAGTCAAGTCTCCGCACTTGGCCACTTGACTCCCATTAGTCCAAGTGGCCAAGTCATTAGTACCTGGCACTGATTGCGATCAAAACCATATGAGACCTAATGACGATGAAGATGAGGATGCCAACATTAACCTGCATCAGTTTCTCCAGCTGGTAGAACTTGCAGTGAAGATCTTCAAAGTTGTTCTTGTAGAGAGTTCGGAGGCCGTACTGATACATGATTTTCACCAGCACGCAGAAGGCCTGCTCCTCAGGCATCTGGAAGAACACAGTCATTTTAACATTCATGCAGTAAACTCGAGACATTTCAGATTTACATTTTTATTTTTTTTAAAGGTGAAAGCTGTTATTTA
Organism: Cynoglossus semilaevis; assembly: GCF_000523025.1. Classification (NCBI taxonomy): domain Eukaryota; kingdom Metazoa; phylum Chordata; class Actinopteri; order Pleuronectiformes; family Cynoglossidae; genus Cynoglossus; species Cynoglossus semilaevis. Next base: position 4,691,698 of record NC_024308.1, read on the forward strand.
ATTTTTATGCATTTAGCAGACGCTTTTATCCAAAGCGATTTACAAGAGGAGGATTAACAATCGAGCATGTGGTTCCTCAGGGAATCGAACCCAGGACTCCGCTACAAACTGATACGCTCCTCCACTTATGTCAGTATCAGTTCTTCCCTATTTATTGGTGTTTTACTGTATGAAGAACTACATACATGTCAGGCCGTGTTTCTGAGGTGATGCTATGAAGAGAAGAATAAACAAATATAGGGGTTTGTTTGTGTTCATCCGAGTGTTTACAGGTTTATTACCCCTCACTGTCTGTGCAATACACACCGGCAAACACACACCTGCAGACAGTGGGTTGAGATGATATTTAATCAGAGTGACAGTGTGTGTTTGGGGCTGAATGGGCTCCTGCAGGTAAAAGCTGAAGCCCTATTAATATTCCTGACATCTCCTCTATAACCTCTCCCTCCTCCCTCTCTCCCCTCTATAACCAATCTGCCCCCTCTGCCTGTTTTACCTCTCTTTTATTTTAACTGCTTTTGCTCTTCAAATTTACTGCCTTTTCCTCCACAACTTCTTCCTGTTTTTGTTTTTTTTTTCACACCCCCGTTCTCCTTTCCTCATTATGCAATTATTCATCTCCAACTCTGTTCACACAGAGAACTCTGCCAGGACTGTCCTACTGTCTCTCTTCATCCCGCCTCCTTCCGACCTCTTCCTCTCCTCTCCCTCTGTTTCCCTACTCTGTAACCTTTCCTGCCTTTGTCATTTGGACATCAACCAAACATCCACTTCTCCACCTCCTCCACTCAGGACTCCCACCTCCATATGTCTCCACTGGACTTTTATACTTCCTTCTAATATATTTTTCAGTCTCCTTAAGGAATTGGAATCCAGAGAGTGACTAAATGTGGTGCTGCCACAGAGATGTAGTGCGTCTGCAGTTGACCTTGAAGAAAAAAAATGCAATTTTTTTCCCCTCCTTGTCCATCAGCCCAAACCTAGGTTAACGTTTAGCTTTCTGCTGTTAAATATGGTAAACAAACGACGCACATGTTGGTTGACTAAATGACATAAATGTGAGTGTAGATGGAACAGTGTCAGTGAAAGTCACTTTCTCAGCTTTAGTCTACATTCAATCATCTACAAAAATGAGAATATTTACAGTAACATTATGACAACTCTTTAAAAAAATTCTCAAAAATGTGCACGGATCTCAACAAACACAAACCTGTGTATATATAGCAATATATTTCATCAATATAATTCAGAACATTTGTGGGCAGAAAAAAATCTGTTATGTGCGTAAAATGTAAAAAAAAAACAAAATAAAAAATACTGTAGACATCTTCACTTAATGGAAAGACGACACGTCTACTCACATGCAGTAGGAGAACGGCAGCAAGAAACGACTGACCCTGGCAATAACCGATCTCTTCGTCGTAGACAGAGTAAGCCTGTGGAGAAGGACATTTAAGGTCATCTAAGCTGCAGTGATGCTTGGTTATTCCCTGTAGTTGTGTCTGTGTAAATAAATCATTTGAGTTAATTACATCTATAATACATCCACTCCCATATGTAGCATCCGCTACAACAAGTAAGAACATTCGGCAGAATAATGTATTAAATATAAATATAAAACACACAATATAGAGCAAAAAGAAAAAAATGTTTGGATATAAATTTAGCATGAAGACAAAAACATACTTGTACATATTGTACTTCATATGAATAAAGTTTTGACAGTAGTACTGTAAATATTACACAGCTGTACAGTGTAAAACTTAGCAGCAAAATAAAAAATGCTAAAAGATTATCTATGTACACCAGGCTGCCCAAAAAAATAAAAAATAAATTATCGAGTGTGGAAAACTAAGATCCTTATTTATTTGATGGACCTGCCAAAGTATTCACCTGCATCTGACGGCACATTTGTTCAGCTTGACTATTATTAAACGTTGACACTTATAGAAACAACAGTTCGTGTTCATTTGGAACAACTGGTGTTAATTCTCACTGTGAAACAATACTGTCACCAACGGTGTGAATGTACTGATCCAGGTGTGAACGCCTGGTGCCGAGGTAAAAAAAAAAAAAAACGAATCTTGAAAGTTTTACAGCACAGTCACTACTGTTCTCTGGTCCGAAAAAATACAGAAAATGAGGCAAAAAGATAATTTTATTGACATTCACTAGTTTTCACTGAGTAAAACTAAAACTTAATCCTCGATCCTGTGATTTTAGTGCTTTGACCTATGGGTCAATCCTACAGCAAAAGATCCAGTTCCTTTCATAACAGTGGAGCAAATATGCTTCAGTATTTCCCATGAAAGTCAGATTGGCAACCATTTTGCCTTCACTAACAACGAAGAAAGGAGAAACTATTACCAAGGAAACTTTTGACTTATGTTTTTCATTAGTGTAATTGACCAATCATTTCCCCCTGATAATAACTATACTTTAAAATATATAATTTCAAAAGTTCTACAGAAAATGGTGAAATCTTCCACTTCAGACCTCCATCTCCATGTTGAGTCTTCATGTCATAACGTGAATGTAAATGCCTCCATTTTAAATGTCCTGATGTTTTTGTTTTTGTTCATGTGAAAGTTTAAAAAAAAAAACTCTATTCAAATTCATCTTCAAAGCCTGTGCCCTGGCCTTTTCTTATAGCAATGATGACAGATGAGTCATAGACCAAGGACAGTGTTCCCACTGTTCACAAAGTCATGTTATAAAAGAGCTGAGTGTTGCTTTTGTTTCAAACAGACTCTGAAACTCAACCTGGAATAAATGTTTTTCTGATGACACCGAGGGCCGGCAAAACAGATCAATGATTCCCTTTCAAGTAGATGAAGTGAACATGGCAGTAAACAGTGTTTGATTTCAGGATCAAACATATCAGCGTTCTTCTTCATTCAGATTCAAGTGTGTCGGACCACGCGATAATTCATCCGACATTTAATCTACATTAACTCTCATTCGAGTCCGGCGAATCATCGCAGGGTTGTGTGAATTTATTGTACTTTTTGAGTTTGAGTTTTTGAGAATAAAAGTGGAGCAGTGATCTGAAATGTACTTTGACTGAAGGAAGCTTCAGATTTTAGTTGGAGATTCTCCCTTTTATTGACACCTAAGGCAAACATCACAGGCGAGTCTTTTCAGTATCGACAAGAATCCAACAAGAGGTGAAAACGTCTGGCTTGTTCTTTCATTTTCTAAGAGCAGAAGGTGAAGAGAACATGGCGTTCCCTGAAGACACAGCTGCGCTGTATGCCTTCAAACAAAACAAACAGGTTAAAGACAGCAGTTGGGATTCTACCGACGAACCAACCGCCTCACCCAACCGCCTCACCCAACTGCATCCAACGGGAGCTGATAAATCCAGCAGCTCCAAATGTTTTAAAGGTCAACGGCTGACGAATTTAGCACAGATCCAAAATAAACACCACACCTGAGGTTTTTCTGTCATCTCCTCTTCCTCGACAGAGCAGTTTACATTTTCAGTTACAGTTTCAAATCTCTCCTCAGGGCCTCGTCGGCAGCACGCTGAGTCTTTTTAATTGATGGTACTAATTGGCAGGGACCTGCTCGGGGTTACGGTTGAATGGTTAGCACCTCATTCCGTGAGCGTGGATCTCTGAAGCTCCACCGCTGATCGGTGCGGCTAATTTAAGCGTTGATGTGAAGGTGATGGAGAAGTGGTGTAAAACTGTCTGGAGCGTAATCTACGAGCCGACATGTTTGATGGAGTGTGACACTGGCACATCCTCATCTCAGCTTGGTAGAAGTGTGTGTGCTGACAGATGGAAGGGGGAGGTCCTGGTGGGTGAAATCTAAATCTGTTAGCATGAGCAGACAATAGACTCAGAGCCCGATGGGCTGTGAACATATCTATATGTTCAGTTCCTGCTGTAAAGAATACATGAAGAGTGTGTTGGAAAACCTAAAACAACAGAGCTCTTTTAAATTAATTTTCCAGGCAGTCAATAGATTAATTTATTTAAATCAGATTTATCAACGGGCAGCCGTGAATTAATCATGATTAATTACAACTGACCAGGATCATAATTTATCATGATTACTCAAGATGACTTGTCATTTTTAAATATGACTCTGTATTATTTATTTCTGACTAATCCAAATGACGGGACTCTAAATAAGGAAAATGTCAACACAAATATCCAAAGGTGTCACTCAAATCTTACCAAAAAATATCTAATAAATATTCATGTTTGATTTCATAGGATTTTAGCTACAACTGCTTTCAATACTGTGGGGAAATCTGTTGTTATGAACCAGTCAACGGTCCCTGATGATCCAGTGACGATTGTGTCAGTCAGCTGTCAGTGACAACACACTGTCACAGTACGCCTGGAAATTCTCCTAAAACCACGGACACCAATCCAGAGGCTACGTGTAAAAAATGAAAACCCGTCTTTGTGTAAAAGGATTCAAACCACAAATATGACCTTTGTAGCTTGAATCAAACTGAACCGAAAAAACCTGTGACAACAAATATTCAAGACCCCGTCCTCAAAAGAGCAAATCTTTGTAAAGTACGGAGATAATCACCAGCCTCGTTTGAATTAGCCAATTAGATTGAACTGGTGATTAAAAAAAAAACAGAAAGTTATAGGTTTTAAAACAGATCTAAATATATATGACAGTTAAAAATATATATATTTTTAGCCCAAATCATCTATGTATTACTATTGACTGTGCTGTAGTAATAAATGACTGACTTTACAGGTTGAAAATTCAACCTGGCAATAGGACAGACTTGACCTGATTTTTCATTCGTCTCGGCGGGATCTTGTCTGGACAGTGTGACGACGAGTTAATGGAAGTCTAACCAGACTGACCGTCACCAAGATATGGACGTAGTTGGAAATAGTCAATGATCACAGAGATCCACATCATTATCCAGGTTGATGAGGCATGACGACGCATTAACGTGTTTGATTTTCCTATATGCTTTGCTTAAGTTGTGTTTCCACGGACCTCAGTGACAGAATGGACAACACGAGATTTGAAATTCTCGGACTGAATAAATATCGTTGCCCTCCGAAAGGATACAGTCTGGGGTCAAAGAGGCAAGTGTGACTCCAAGTGTGAACAATTATAGAAGAGAGAGATTATCAGTGAATGAATGCCTGCAGCTGCGATGACCTTCCCCCCCTCTGTCCCCCGAGAGTAAAGGTTAAGAAAATAAGACTTCAGGGCTTATTACCAAGGATGATATGAAGATGAAGAGAAACTTTATCCCGGACCCTGGGTGCCAGTATCCCACTCCTGCCTCCAGATCCAACCAACCTTATCAACAGCAAATCTACATGGATTTGCATACAAATGAGAACAGGCTCGCCGCTGACCTAGTTGGGCCCAGACACAACGCTAACCCTTCCTGACAGGTTCTCCCTGAGCACCGAGCGGCTGTACCTAGGATCTGCAGCACGGGTCCAATACAGAAGGCTTCGTTTTCAATGAAAATCTCCACTTGTTGTTGTTGTGTAAACCAGGCTCCACTAATGCAAGTTATTTGTCGGAGGTTTAATACAGTAATGACTGTGTGTAACCTTCACCCGCTGATTCAGCATCTGTTTTGATCTATGAGTGGACCTCATCACAATTATTTCTCTTTTTCAGTTCACACTCCATTTTGTTGTCATTTTTTTCAGTTTGTGAGCGTGTCGAATGAATTTTTTGGACACATCTGGGTTTTATAATCATTTTGGTCGAGTTTACGGCTGCGTTCAGCTGAGGCAGAGACTGAAGCAGATATTAAGACTGGCTTTAATACATTACAGTAATGGTGACCTTGGCTTTTGTCCCAATAAAATGTACCGCTTGCCTTCATAGATAATTGCCTCAAGGCACAAGTCCCTGGGGGGACGAGAGGGAGGGAGGGGGGTGGGGGGTGTAGAGGAGGTTGGCTCCTTTCTGTACCTGTGGTCAGAACCAAGGACTTCATCAGCATTTTATGAGTAGGTTTTTTTTTTTGTTATGTGATAATAAACCATTGTGTTTATTATTACATTAAAAAATAACAATAAAATAAACAGGGTTTTAATCTTGTTTAAATTACAAAATTAAGTTTTCAAGTAACCTGGTTATATTTTGGTTTTAACAGGGTTTTAATCTTGTTTAAATTAGAGAAGTTTTCAAATATTTTGGTTTAATTTTTTAGTCATCTAATCTTCTTTCCACGCGCACGTCTACCTTTGTAATGTATAACTACAATTCTCATCACTTCAATCTCTTAATGTCATTCTGCATTGTTAGACCAACTTCTCCAGACTCGGTCTCTAAACTCATCGTTAGGCGTCACTGGACTCCGTTTGCAGCTGTTTGTATCATTATCTGAACTCCTTCTGTTGAACGCACGACTCCTGTTCACCGGCAGCTCACCGCACCATCTGCTCGTCTAACTACCGCGGTGTGAGTCGAGGATCCAGTTGTTCTGCCCTCTTGACTCTGGAGTCCTCTTTCAGATAACATTCACAAAGATGAATCTTCTTCTTCACTTGAAAAACAGGTCAGAGTGGACATTTCTGAAGGTTGGATTTCGTCTCCTAAAATGTCGTGATCGTTAACTGACAGTTGGTGAGTGATTAATGTGTTTGTTGGTCATCTGACTTCATGTTTTCACTCACAAATGAATGCTCCTTGTTAATTATTATTATATTAGGCAAGAGGTAAGGGGTCAGATTGATGTTTTTTTAGTTCCATCATTAAGACTGTTTGTGATGAAGTCATGAACATTCAGCAGCTGTTTCCATCCGGGCCCTTTTCTCCTAACAGCCTGAATTCATATCATTTAAAATAACTCTACATTAATTTAACCTCTATGCAGAACAACCTTGACAGCACGATGCAGGAAAAAAAAAAAAATCGATTCAATTTTTCAAAATCAATACCCCTGCCCACAGAGACCAGACGACAGAAAGGAAAAGCACTTCAATGTCAGATTGTTTCATTTGTTCTTACTGAGATTTGTCTTGAATCCCCACTGTTGACCCAGACTTCCTTATTCTACGAAACTCACACTGACCTGATCCAACAAACGTGAACGCTGAACCCAAACCCACCTTGCAGATCTTATACAGCGAGTCCTGTCCATCTCCGTCGGAGTCCTTGAAGTAATCATGTGCGGGGAAGGTTCGATGAATGTCACGAGTGATCACACTTTCCTGGGCCGACTCCTGTAAGACACAGACACAGACACATGGTGTTTTATTCAGTTACTTCTGTCCTGTTTAAACTGACAGAGTGAAGTCAACATTTTCACATGTATCCGTTCACAGCTACAGTAGAGGGTGTTTCTATCTGTGTGTATAAACAGTAGCATTTGTCACAAGTCTCAGTCACAGTCTGCAGAGTCTAATGCAGAGTCAGTGTCGTGTAAACATACAGTAAATACACACTTCCTTAACACCACTGTTTGTTTTCTTGCACAAAAACACACACGGGCAAACTGCCATTAGCCTATCACTGTGTTTTCTACCTCAAACACACACACACACGCACACACACACACAGTACCAGAGAGAAGACTGGCAGCACATCATTCCTCAACAACTCACTGCAAACTGCAGATAAAGCAGCCCTGAGCCTAACTGACCTTGGTGTGTGTTTGTCAGACACTGTGTGCATCAGACCCAGAGGCTGGGAAATGTCACGTTTCTTTTCTTCTTTTCTACTTGTTTTTCTGTCGATGCAGAGAAACGAGGATATGTAAATAAATGTGAGTGAGACGGACAATGAGCGCAGCACTCTACTGCCTTGGTTACTGCTGCTGCGGAACACAACACAAGGCCACAACACCATGCTTAGAGTATACAGTATTGTTTCCCAAAGACTGGGTCGCGACCCTCAGGTGGGTCGCAAGAAATTTTTTTTGGGGGGTCGTCTTGCATCATGTTTCCCAGGAGTTTACGAACAATGTCTGTTGAACTGGGTTGCGTAGGTTTGTGACTTTTAAAAATATCTGGGGGGTCGTCTTGCATCATGTTTCCCAGGAGTTTACGAACAATGTCTGTTGAACTGGGTTGCGTAGGTTTGTGACTTGTGACTAGGTTTGACGCCTCTCTGTTTGGTGGCTCTTGGTTGTTTACGACTGTATTTCAAGAATTTGTAGAAAAAAAACAAAAAAACAACACATTTCTTTCGCCTTTTTCTCTACTACGTTGGCACTGATTCTTGTTAAAGAACTTGTTAAAGTTCTTAGCCAACAGCTTTTAATTTCTGGTAACAGTTGCTGAATGTCATATATACATACATACATATATATATATGCAGAATATATATATATATGTACTCAGTACTGCGTGTTCACCTCAGATGTACTGTATGTCCTCATGGCCTTCAATTTAAGTGAATAAAGGCTCAGGAGGGAGAGAGACAAAGACAGCGTTGGACTGGCAGCAGCTAAAGAGACATATTGTGAATGAAGTCAGAGAAGTGGAGACAGAGGAGACAGAGGAGAGGGCAGAGCGTTACTGTACATGTACACAGAGGAGAGAGAGAGAGAGGTTTTCTCTAATTGTAGCCTGGGGGCTCGTTGGGTAGACACTCCATTACTCAGATCTCACCAACAGGTAACCTACTTTACCCTGTGTCTAAAAATAAAAAACTGCTGATGTGTCTGATGAGCACCGAGCTGCGCTGCATCTTCACACGCCCCCACGTTCAAAAACCATTTCGTTTACAAAGGCGGGAGTTGACGCTGCGTTCGGCCGACAGAGAAGTTACTGTTCAGACATGAATCGGTGTCTGAGAGTGACCGAAAATGAGGCGTTTGTTTGTTTGGAAAATGTTGTGTTTGTTTGTCTGCAGTTCAGTGAGAGGAGGAACAGAAGGTTCACACGTGCTGTGATAACACATCAGTGTATGTGAAGTGATCATTCAAACATCACGATTTTTCAAATAAAAAAAATAAAAAAAGAATAATTTTAAAGGATATTCTGTTAGATTGGAATATTTTAGAATATAATTTAGTTAATATATTGCAACTAATAATTTATCGCAAAATATATATTCATAATCGACTTAGTTCTCAGTGTAAAGGAGCAGCAGGTTACGATGTTAAGTCTGTCTGTCTGTCTGTCTTCTGATTGGCCAACAAACCTCTGCCTATAATGTTCTGACCAACTGATGACTTGGCAGTTTTTTTAGCAGCAATAAACAGTAAATACTACAGCCTTCAAAATACTGAGAACAGTTAAGGTATCTGTAATTAATGATTAACAATTCTACACATTCAAGTTAATGAGAATATAATACAGCATCTATATTTTTAATACTTCGTAAATAGTATTAATTGAAACCGAAAATAATTCCATGCAACAAAGTATGAATAAAGTGAAGGAACAGACTCTGGTGACTAAAAACTACACTAACTGCTTTGTATGCAATTTCAGTCAGCAGTAAAAGGGCAGATGTTTAATACGTCTGCATTTTAGATTTAAAATTACTGCCTTGGGCAACGCTGCCTAATTTATATTGGGCTTGAAGGCATTATAAGCAACACCTGTCATTTTATGATAAAATGGTTGAAAATTAAATCCAGCCCAGTCAGGTTTTCTCCTGCGACTAACGGTGAGAGTCGTCCGTCCACCAGGGGGGGTTTGTCTCCCAGACTTCCAGGGAAAGGACAGAGGAAAGGTAAAACCATGTGCCTTCAGGACCACTCGGTCTGAAGGACGCTGACATCGATGACCATGTGACCTCGGTAAAGTCTAGCCACGCCGTCCCAAAGCAGGACCTTGGCGTATCAGGTGGACAGGTCAGGTTTATCCAGTAAAGGAATAGCTTTCTTTCCGTACAATGGATGTAATACTACAGTGTGATACAGTATCAGTACTCACCAGAGTCTGTCACTTAGAAGAAAAGACAGAGCAGATACTTTACACTGGGAAGCACCCAAACAAACGCACTCAATATGTCTGCGAACAGGAGATACCAGGAGAGAAAAGACGGAGGAGCGTGAATTATGACAAACAAGCAGCAGGAACTGATAGATGGGATTTGTTTGTAGTTCCTTCAGTGTGGAACTCAGCTGTGCAACGTGACACAGGTTGATTACACAGCTGAGAAGTCGGAGGCCTGTCTGAGTGTCATCATGCATAAATGCAAGTAGCTCTGAGAAAACCTTCATTCACAACACGCAACCACTTTTTTTTGAATTTTTAATGACGCTAACACTAACCCTTACATAAGTCTCGGCTGGTGCGTTGCACTCGAGTGAATTACTGATTTAAAAAATGAGGCCTACCGTGAATCACAGCATCACCTAAAGTCAGTTCAAATTATTCGTAATTTGGCTGCAGGACTATGAAGTCAGGAAGGCACTCGAATAAATACATTTTTAAAAGAGAGATTGGGAAACACTGTTCTAACCAATGAATCTGAACTGATTAATGTTGAGTCCTGAAGCAGCCATCAGTGCAGACGGCTATGAAGTCAGACTGTTTGATGCAATGAGCACCGAAGAGTTCTCACTGACAGACATTAATATTTGACTAAACTACTAGAGCAACAGTCACACGTCATGAAACACTGATCTGTGGAACAGACAGATGCAGCTGCCGGATGTTCCAGGTCTGTTGTTCTTCAATAAAATAAATAAACACATATAAGGAATACCGCACTTTAAGCTCCAACCCGGAATCATCATTCACTCATTATGTTTTTAAATAAATATAATCAATAGTTAGTAAAATGCCATTATTTTGTATCAAAAAACAAATTAAGTTGAAGTAAGGGTCGTACTGTACTAGAAACTCAAAGTAGATCATTCTTAAATTACGATGGAATACCTTCTTCCATTGTTACTGTTGACATGTAATAACATAAACTGACAAACAGGGGCAGTCAAACTCAAAGTGTGAAAACTCCCCTCTGCAGAGTTAACAGCGAGTTTTTGCTGTAAGACACGAAACCAAAGCTGGTGATAAAAATCAATACAGGAGCGTTTCTGTGCTTCTCATCTCCATACTCTGTCACAGCTAATTATAGATTCTTCTCTCAGTCAATGGGCTGTGAAGGTTTTTCTCTTCTTTCCCAGAGCAGCTGAGATATGGATCAACTGAATAAATTCAACGCACTGCAACATAACTGACTCAGATAAAAAAAAAACAACTGAAACACAAAAGAATGAGAAGACAAGAGGAGCAGGGAGAACTACAGTAAAGAACTGAACAGACTTCAACTCTGAACGTCAGGATCACCATAATGCAGTTACTATAATAACCTCAAATTTGTACACCAAACCAGAGACCAATATTATTTTCAACCTTTTTTTTTTTTTTTCGTAACTATGATATTTTTTCTTGTTTGATTTTAATTGGATTTTTTAGAATTTGTATCGTTGCACAAAGAAACTCTTGGAGAACATTGGAAGAGGGAACGTCAAAAAAGGTCACCGTTCCAGAGCAGGGCAAGAACAAAGTCAGACTGTAGAGCTACAGTCACGACCAACTTTGGAACAGGGTAAAAATGTGGGATGATTAAAAAGTCTGCTGCCTTTGGATCAAGAACACAAGAGCATAAACCTAAAGACAAACAAATAGTCTGGAACATTATTACCAGTCCCTCAACAAAGCTTAAAAACACCGCCTTCTGCAACGTTACTGCCTAGTTGCGGTAAACTCGAGCAAATATGTGGTGCAGTTTCCCCTTTGTTGATCAGTACAAACTGCTTGGCCGAGGAGATGATTGTCGTTCGGGGAAACATTCACTCGGCACAAATCTTTCAATTGTGAAGGTTGAAATAAAATGCTTTTCTGGCGATTCAGAGGTCTGCCATTAATTTCTGCCGAGGGACCTCCCGGGTCTCTGTTCTGCTGACTGAGGTACAAACTAGTGTTTACTGCAGGTCAAGTCATTTGGCCGCGTCAGCCGCTCATCTGAACCGTGGCCTCTCATTGGTTTCATATCTATTAAAAAACAAACAAAGGCAAGGATAGCTCGGAAATGGGCAATTTGTTTTTTGTATTCTGTTACTTAGGACAGCAATTTCTATATTGTGAGGAACACAAATCCATTTAATTTGGTAATGTATTTTACATAGTTCTTGGTCATAGGACCATTGTGTTTGGTCATAATTTGTATGGATTTCATTTAAAAAAATCATATTTGTGAACCTTAAAAATCGTATCGTGAGTTGAGTGTGTCGTTACATCCTTAGACATGAGTAAATAAATAAATCTGAAAACCACGGGCCATACAGCAATACATACAGCAATTTCTATATTGTGAGGAACACAACACCAATTAATTTGGTAATATATTTTGCATAGTCCTTACAAATAAAGGACCATTGGTATTTGGTCATAATCCATCTGGATTTTGTTTAAAAAAATAAAACATGATAAAATCATCTTGGTCATAATTCGTCTGGATTTTGTTTTAAAAAAATAAAACATATACACAAATAAAATCATTAAAATTGTGAATTATATCGTATTGTGAGTTGAGTGTGTCGTTACATCCCTAGACATGAGTAAATAAATAAATCTGAAAACCACGGGCCATAAATTAGGGCCAGTTTAAAATATAAATTTTTCTTTAAATATAAAAGAAAAAAGCATTTTTTCACAGCACGTCACGTCAACGAGGAAGATTACAACGTAGAAGCATGGCTTCTTCTTCTGATGACAGTGCGAGTCAACAGCCTCCCTGTACTGCTGACACACCTGTTTTCACTCTCTCTCTCTCCATCTCCCCTTATTTCCGTGGGACACTGACTGTGTGATAATCTACTGGTGTGATATTCAGAGGACGGCAGCCCAGTAATTAAAGCCGGAGCTCTTCCCCCTGAGGTGTTTGTCCTTGGCTGTGAGCAAAGAAGTTACCGCAGGCTTCCCTGGAGGATTGTGGGTGAGGGTGGGGAGGCGGGGGATGCAACAGCTGGCCCAGTTGGCAGACTGCAAATTCATCTGTCTCAGAATCGGCGCTGTGGTGTTTTAACGGTGCTGCTGGTTCTGCATTTCAATTTACAGAGCGGGATCTGCAGAGGCAGCGTTCGCGACGAGAGAGAAAAATGAAAAATACTCATTTTACTTTCTGTAAAGATGAGGGGAAAAAAAACGTGTGGCTGAGAGAGTTGACACACACAGGCTCGAGGGTAAAGACGGTACAAAAAAAAAAGCTAAACTGTATAATACTTGTGTGATGTCAGTGATAATATACAGTAACTGGAACCCAATATATTTCTGTTTTTAAGCTAATGTTACCGTCATTGTCTTTCATGAATATTTGAATGACAAAATGCACTTCCAAGACAGTATGTTTGAACTGAACTGAGTATCTGAAAAAAATACATTATAAAAAATATAAATTATATTTGAATTATCTGTTTGAGCTGCTGAGACCACGGGGTAAGGAACAACCTGGGACTGCAGGACTCAGACACAAACCAACACAGAGCATCAGTGACCTGAGGTCAGCAGAGTGACTCTCTCTGACTGTCATTTTTCTATGTGCTGGGTTTTTGCACCTGCAGGACATGGCAACGATGTGTCAGGAAGATACAGAGGATGACAGGAGTGAACCGTCATGATCCGATGAGTCTTTCTTTATGATACAGAGATCTAGGAGCAAAACTATGTTAATGTTCACTCAAATGAAATCTTCTGTCCATGAGACTGAGTGATAAAAGGAACTGAAGAATGAGGAGGAAGAGGACAAGGAGAAGGAAGAGGATGAAGGTGATTGGACTTTAGTTGTGTCAACTGAATGTTGACATTTCTATTTTATAATCTTTCACTGAGCCAAAGATGTGGAGGATCAGAAACCAGGGTACAGTGAGGCCTGAGCTCAGAGAGCTTCAGGTCAGATCTGGAATATACTGGAATAAAAAATCACACAAGTTAACCATAAAGTTGACAGTGTTATGTTATCTACAGACAGAAGGGGAGATAATGATGACAACAGTGTCAACGACAAGGACAATTATATATTTTTTTTAATAATTCTCCTCACTCTTTTGAAGGACAGTCAGCAGCGATGTTCCCGAGGCAAAGTGCAGGAACATTAGGATTAATGAATAGGAGAGACGGAGAGACAGGAGGAGTGAAAGGAGGAATTAGGGAGTAAGGAGGAAATGCTGAGGAGCCGGGGGGATAATTTGACAGTCAAATGGTATTTCATTTATCTGAAAAGGCCTGGCAGTACATTTGCTGGCAAAATATCAGCATATGAAGTCTGCAGAGAGGTTGACGGTGAAAGACGGTACGTCCTCTGCTGTCTGTCGGGGTAAAAAAAAAAAAAGAAAACGGTGTAAACTTCGCCAAAAGATGTCAAGTTACTGAAGACACGAAGAAGAATATTTGAAAACTGCAACGTTTGAGGACCTCATGTCATTGTGAGTGTATCTTTATCAGCTATAACTTTATTAAACTCCAACGATACATTTCCTGTTCTTAGAATATCATTCTGTGCCTCTGACAACGGAGAGAGATGACTCTGTTAACCACCGACAGCCACACATCAAAGCCACCTTTAATGTCGATTCCATTTGTAATAAAGATTTAAACTGGGTCACACAAGTTCAAATGCTGCTAATGACCACTTTGTCAAATCCATCTCACCATTTCCATTTTCCACATATGAAATATCGAACATTTATTAGCCTGTGGCGACTTGTATAATTACAACAGAACCGCGATCTATTCATTTCTTAAAAACTTTGACACAAAAGTGGCGACTGTTCATTTGAATAGTAGCTACCAAGTCACAAAAAAAAAAGGTGTGGACACCAAGTGTTGTCAACATGTGGTATTACACACACATATTATAATGTTTTGACTCTGACAGCTCTTCTGATAGAAGTATAATCCAGTTTAATTATTGCTCTAAAATTCAGTAAATTGCTCCTGGGTAAATAAAAATCAATTGTTCCAACACTTTTTTCTGCTGTGTCCTTATTTTAGACGGGATTATTGTCAAACCCCCCGCCCCAGACCTCCACATCAACACATTTACAGTTATTGCTTCAAATCTCACCTGACCTTCACTAAAACATCTGTGGTTCTCATTTAACAAAGGAAATAAAATAACAAACCAGTGCAATTTCCCCAACGTGGCAAAATTAGAATTTACAGTTATTGCTTCAAATCTCACCTGACCTTCACTAAAACATCTGTGGTTCTCATTTAACAAAGGAAATAAAAAAAAAAAAAATCAATGCCTTTCTTTCATTGGTGCAGCCTGGTACAGAGATGTTGGAATAGTTGGAGTCATGGTGCAGTAAATGCTTAAATAAATGATCAAAACTAAAGTTTAACACTGCAAATTATTGAGTGTCAGTTATATCTAGGTTAACACCTGTCAGCTCCGAGGCTGCAGGCCCACCTTTTCAAAGACCCAGGCCATGCAAGATGTATGAGGGTGAGCTGGTGTGTGGGTGTAGGAGTGTGTCCTCCTTATGCATCAAAGGCTTTTAGTTGGTGCTGCAGGGCTCCACCATTACCACACACACACACACACACACACACAGGCAGCGTCTGCCTTTTTCTGTACAATAATGACTCCCTCACCTCCAAAGAGGATCAGGGGCTTCATTCTGAATCTGAACATAAAGAGGTTAAGGAGGGAGGGGGAGAAGGAAGAAGGCCGGGTGGAAACGGGAAAAGGAAGTGAGGTGAATGCTGCCATTTTTGGAAATAAAAGGGAATTCCTGATGTAGGTCTGTACTGAGAGGCTGCTCCTGGGTTCACTGAATAATTTGTAGGGACTTTAGTCCACATTAATAGGAACATGTACTGTTTGTGTTACTGCTTTTACTGTCACTGTTTGGGGTTTTTTTCCTCCAAAAGTAGAATGCACCAGAAAGTGTTCAGGTGGAAATTAACTAAACACATCGACTACAAAACAAGTCCCAGTGTCTCATGTCAGACATGGAAAAAGTCCCAGTGTCTCATGTCAGACATGGACAAGTTGTATCGAGCCTTCATTTCATATTTTGAAGCTATATCTCTGTCTGTTTCAACACATCAACTCCACAAGAAGACAATTACTAGAAGCCGGGCCCTGAACACATCATAATGAATGGGTGTTCACAGGTGGCTGGTATTCTCAGACACACATTTTACAAAAGCACTACAAGAAAATGTCAACTGCATTTTTATGTTTATTGACTTGGCAGCAACAGCAAAATCATAGCTTCTGACAATATAACAAAATAAAAAAATAGATAGTGTATAATTTAACACACACTGTCTCCTACTCATAATAGCAGCCTAGTTGATTCACACACAATGTGCCATTTGTGCCATACCATTATCAGAAATTCTTTATCTGATTTTATTTTCGTCTGTACAGCAGATTAAACACAGATACACACAGTATTTTTACACACAGTATACTCAGAATATCGTGACGTGATGTCAACAGAAGTCAGTAAAATAACACACCTTTAGGTTTAAATAAACCCTGTTCTCGTTTCTTTCAAATAAATATTCTTTTTAATGCACTTGACAGGTTTTGGAACACTTTAGTTTGGTCAGTGCTATACAGACACTTAAACTACTATTTTTATGTTTTTAATATTTATTCAACGGCTCTTGGATTTCTGAAACCCTTAGCCACGACATGTACGTCACATTTACTCCACTGCTACGTTTAACACCCAGCTAACGACGTATCTAAATGTGACAAATTATTTTACATATAAGAAGATTTATCGTAAACATCACGTAGTTTTTATTTGTTTTGAGTCTAATTTTACGGTCTAATTTTATCTTGACGTTTACATCGTACATCGCCCGAAGGAATTTAAACAGCTACCTTATTGACACTTCAAAAGGAGGACACCTAGCTGTAAAAGAATAAATATGACACTAGTATTTTACAAGGCTATGTTGTGCGTTTTCCTATTGTACTTCTCCATACACAACAGGTCACAAGGTAGAAAAATTGGGATGTGAATCCAGACAAACAAGAGCACGTTCTGTACATCAATTCAGCTCGACTTAAATAAAAAAAAAGAAAGACTTGACCTCAGAGCGTGAAACAAACAACGTTAATGGAAAAAAGAATATAGAAGTCGATGGACTAAGGTTTCAAAAAGTGCAGTACGTCCATTCGTGTTGAATTACTTCCACATCTTTCGCCACTTCCTTTTACAAATTCCATTTTTAGGCATATAGACAGAACAGTCTTGCCTTTCGACTGAGCAGGAAATAAGCATTTATTTTTCATCAACCCATGAGTAAATTAATTACTAGTGATAAAAGGCGATAGCGTCTCTGAGGATCATCAGTCTATCCTTGAATATTTAAAACCGTATAAAAATCCTTGGCAGCCTTTGCAGCACAGGGCTGTTTCCATTTGAAAATAGGTTAGAAAACTCACAAAAGAAAATGTAAAGACCTAAAAGAAACAAGTGGCAGGTAGAGAAAGTAGAGCAAGTGAATAAGACAAAAGACAGAAATTGAAAAAAAGTACTTCAGTTACAACCTCCTGCAGTAAAAAAGTACTTCAGTTACAACCTCCTGGAGTCCACCAGGATTCACTAAAACTCTTATGCACCATTCTTTTCTTCTGACTGAAATGGACAACTGTGTGGTAACAGGATATTTAAATGAAGAAACAATCTTTCTGCCCCCTACGTATCTGCCAAACAAAATTATATAACTCTGGTCTGAAGGGGGGGCGGGGAGGAGGGGGGGTAACACAGGCATGAAGATAAGGAGGACTGATTGAAAACATTCAGAATACTGAAAAACTGGTTTAGAGTCACTTGGTTTCCAGCAGGACAGAAACACCACAAGCAAGGCCTGAACCACAGCTGACCACACCAGAGCAGGTAGGGTAATCATTGGCTATAAAACGTGGCAATTTTATATATTAACATATTTTATTTTAATATTAATGACTACATGACGTTAAGCCAGGATCGATGGAATGTGTTAAAGGTCGATGGACTGGAATGACTTCAGTGCTGTGCTGTAGCAAAGGATAATATTAATCCAAAACAAAAAAAAAAGGCAGTTATTGATTTTTTTTGTCTATCAAAAAACCCAGACTGGGAAACAGATCTCAAGACATAAGGTAGAAAACCCAGAAGTTTCACTGAAGAAATCTTTTTGCAGTATCATCAACAGCCGCTAATCTCCAAAATCTCAACTCGACTTTAATATAAACCAACATCCGTAAGATTCGCTTGTAGAATTGTTTAAAAATAGTGTGTTATTTCAATTGTAAAATGTTTTTTTCCAATTGGTTAGAGTATTCTTTTAACCCTCCTCTACAAATAAATGGAATATGGCTGCACAAAAAACATAGTGATCATATTTTTCTTTTTTAAAACACAGGTTTGATGAATGTAGCCCGTTCTAAAGGCTGGGTTTCTTTCAAGCTAAGGTCCTGGCAGTATTTTGCAGTCACTCCTGGGAGTAAATGAAATTATACACTGCATATCTCAGGTGTTATGCACAACTGTACTTGGCACTAGGAGTAGAATTTAGTGTAATAATAAACCTGGTGAAGCTGAGGGAACAGTAGCAAAAAAACAAACAGTCTCTGGCCTGTAATTCAACAAATCAACAGGAGATAAGCCACTACCAAGATAACCTTACACAGTGTAAGCATGTAATTTCAGATCAGTCAAGTTCTAACCTCTGGCCAACCTCCAGACGAATCACACAGAAGTCACGTTAACCTGAGCGCCTGTTCCCCCGCTGCTGAGAAATAAAATCCACCGCTGTCATCTTTATAAAGACAACTGATGAAGAGCAACGGACACCAGTCCATATGTCCAGGCCAGC
Organism: Cynoglossus semilaevis; assembly: GCF_000523025.1. Classification (NCBI taxonomy): domain Eukaryota; kingdom Metazoa; phylum Chordata; class Actinopteri; order Pleuronectiformes; family Cynoglossidae; genus Cynoglossus; species Cynoglossus semilaevis. The sequence goes on from NC_024308.1 coordinate 4,710,450, forward strand.
CGTGGTAGTTTTCATAAAGATCAATAAAAGAAGAGCAATTACAGTACCGTTATCATTCTGAACTCTTTGAAACATTAAACTTTTCTGCCATCGTTTTGTTAGTGTAGAAGAATCAATGGTAATGATGGCTGTACAGTGTGGAAATGTATTGTATATTTTGCAGGCAATTTGAGCCATACCCTCCTCCCAGCAGCTGTAAGGATGACTGGCCAATCACTCCATCAACAGTGGCTCCAGACCTGACAGTGTATTTGACAAATGTCTTGCCTCTGTGCTCTGCTCACCGAGCCTCTCCGTGTACACAAACCAGACCAAAACTACGAAATACAAGAAAATACTCTCACTTTTCTCGGACTCTTTTTCTATACAAAAAACAACAGTCAAAGCCTCACAACATTGTTATTTAGCAGCATAATCGCTGGTTTTACTATCACTATGGTCATGTACAGTGAAAATGACAAATACCAGTTTACAATCGTGTGATATCACGCGTCTCTTGATGCCGATCAGTGGAAGGACATCCAGTAACAGGCAGAGGAATTTACAAAGACTATCAAAACAGTTTTTGTTTTGTTTTTTCACTATTTGTTTTTTAACTATGTATAGTTGCCGTAGGTCTGACATGGTTACTGACACAGTGCTATGAAAGCAACTGGAAAACTACTTTGTAGGCAATTCACAGTTACGTCACATGCATGGAATTAAACCTATCACTGGCTGCAAAACTCCCTGCTTGGACACACTGACCATCAACTCACAAAGCTTACACTGGAAACAAAGCTGGCGTTTTGTGACCAAGGCAAAGTCACTTGTGTCATTTTACAGGCTTTTGCTTGGGCTCTTTCTAACAGCTTCACTGTTGGGTAACAGCATCGAGCTGGTTAAGATCCCAGTTTCCATGAATGAGTCCTGTGGCAAGTCCTCCTTTCAGATGGAGCATGAATTTGCTCTCTTCCTTGGTTTAGGCTCCACAAAATCCCTGTCATCAGCTGCACAGTGGCTGAAGGAGCAGATTGTCTGGGAGAGCCTACGCATGCCCAGTCGGAACACGCTGTTAGAAAGGCTGTAGATGACACAGTTACAAAAGCTGTTGCTAATGGCTAGCCATGTGGTGATGAAGGAAAGGGCAGGACTGTCCAGGACGTGGGAGCTCTCGAGCAGGAAGTAGATGATGTAGGGCAGCCAAAGCATGTAGAACACGCTGGTGATACGAAACAGCACCATCGCATAACGTCGATCGGGTCCATGCCCCCCCTGGTGCCCATTGTTGCCAGTTCCTTCGCTGGCCTCCATCTCTTGGCTTGGAAACCTGGCCCTGCGTTCGCTGATCTCCCTGTTATGCTGCTGGCAAATGCGAAATATGTGGTAATAGGTAAAACAAACAACAAGCGCAGCCGGGGCGTAGAGCAGGCAAACGACAAAGCCTGTAAAGAGGGCAGAGGTTGGCCACGAGTGAGCACACCACTCAAAGATGTCGCCGTGATACCCTGGCTTACCCCAGCCAAAGAAGGAAGGTAAGAAAACCAGGCTGGAGTAGACACATATGAGGGAAATGCAGCCCCGTAAACGGCACGGCGTCACCAGCTGGTTATAAGATAGTGGTTTGGTTATGGCCAAGTATCGGTCCACGCTGATACAGGCCAAACAGGCCATGGAAACACTTTTCAGGACAGAGATGACGTAGCTGAAAACTTGACATGTGATGGGCTCCTGGACACCTGCTGGGTAATGGAGGAGGGATAAAGTGGGCACCAGGCAACTGAGACCCACCAGCAGATCAGCATAGGCCATGGTCTGGATGAAGTAGCTGGTGGTGTAATGGTGCAGGAGGGGAGCACAGTGGAACACAAAGATCACGGTCAGGTTTCCCGCGATGATGAGCACAGTCAGAAGGACGATCACAGCGGTCTCCAGGACACAAGTCTCCAAGCCTTCGTTCAAGCCCCAGCCCAGGGGACAGGAGTGGTTGGAGCTCCTTCTCGGAATGAGGACTCCGTGACTGCTGTTGGCAGCAACCACCAGGTCTGTTGACAGTTCAGACTGGTTCATTGTTCTGGACATATTCCAGGTAGGTCAGTTGTGTGGTGTGCCACCCATAAGGCAGCTGGCCTGAAAGTGGAGAACTGTCTGCCCCCCCTCCTGTGTTTTAGGAGCATCTGCAGCCAGCCTCGGTTAACTGAGCTCCAAACTCGGTCTTTCAAACACACTCAGTCTCTTATTCACTTTATTCTCACATGGCTGGGCCTCACACTAATGAAAGCTGACTTTGAGTAAATCAATACAGGCTCCGGAAGAGTACGACAGCCTCTTTATTTTTGCCTTTCCAATCACTCATTGTTGGTGAGTAAGTGGGGTAGATAACAGTCAGTGACGGACAGAACACAAAAGCTGTATTCCATCCTTTGACCTAAGGCGGTGCAGTATTAGTGCAGCGGACAGCATTTTTTCCCAAAGACCCGTTTTTTTTTTTTTTTTCCATTCGTCTTATCTTCTGATTTCTTTAAATTGTTGCCACTGGAAAACAAGGAACATAAACTGTCGGTACAAAGAGAGAGAACGATCTTGGTGGAGGAAAACCTCAGAGGAAATTTGTCATAACCAACAAATGCTTTGTCAAAAAAATTCTTTCAGGGTGAAAAAAAGCCTTGGAGTTTGTATTGGTGCAGATTTTTTCCCATTTTGGTGACAATCCAAACCTTCAGTGTGCTACAGACTTTGCTCAGATGTCAAACTATTATTGGAGTAGAACAAAGGTACCTCTGCAGGGGAAAATGTCTCGGCTTCTTCGACACACATGGCACAAGAGATTGAACTGTGGCATCCTCGGGGAAAGAGGAGGTTAAATCTGCCATGTAAATTAAAGTTGATAATGCACAAAAAAATTAAGCAAACTTGCCTCACAGTGTTCTGGACTGCAATTTGCGTAAGAGAAACAAAATCAAAATCCTTGAAAATGACGAAAGCACTGAATGTCTGTCTTCCATGCAGGCGACTGAAAGGACTCTCCTAGAGCGATGACGTGAGGCCGGCTGAATAACTCAGTGTTCCGCTCACTTTGGCTCCTCAGCAATCCTCTGCCAGACACATACAGGAAGGGGTGTAGGGACTATTCATCAGTCCACTTAATTATCGCATTTACCGGATCGCATTTAGTTGTGACACTCTGCAGCAGTCACAGGAAGAAATTTAGCAACTCCTTCAAGGGACAACCACTAATGTGCAACTTCCGTTGGTCCTCTAAAGTACGAACTCTGTCTTGTATTTAGTGGATTAAACCACAATTTCGCTGTCACTCCTTTCTCTGTGTGTCTTGACAAAACCCAGGCATGGCGACAAAAGAGGAATCCACAACAGCAGCATTAAAAAAAAAAGAAAAAAAGAGCAGCCTCTCAGCAGGAGTCTCGGTCTTTAGCCCTGTCCTCTGCACAAGTCCCTTCAATATTCCATTAGACAGGACAACGCATGTTTCCAATTCATTAATCCTGACATTCTAGAGTATGGAAGGAGATGGATGCAGTGTCCCTGTCAGAAGCTACTGAAAGGCAACGAAAAAGGATGAGTGTGCTGATGAAAGTGAGTAAAATCTGCAGTGAGAGAAGCAAAGAGATGAAGACTCCCTCAGTCCTGGTGCAGTGAGGAGAGATGCTGTGGCTGCCTTTCACTTCACTCCCTCCCTCCCTACACACTCTCTCTTCCTCGCTTACTCATTCTCCCTCTCTCTTTCTTCACATGCACACACCCGCACATGCACGCACACACACTCAAACCCTCCTTTCTTTCCCTCCTCTTGCTTCCTCCCGCTCGTCGCCCCACCTCCTGTTCCTCCAGCTGCACCTGAGGCCCCCTGCCACATTATTCCGTCTCACACGTTGGCTCTTTCGCAGAGGTAAATTTGGATACATTCCCTATTTACATATTACTTATCTCTCGGTCTATTTTCTATTAACTGAATTTCCCTCCCACACTGGCCATCCTCCCACATCCTGCTTACCCTTTTTCCATCTCCCCTTGTTGTTCCAGCTAGGACTCTTTCTTCAAACTACTAACCACTTGCCTACATTTATAATATCAATAATAAAAGAGCCTTATTCACAATGATCTTCAGAACAATTCATATTTACTGATTTTACCGGATACAGCCGTGTTTCTCTGCCACCTTTACTAACACGTACTTGTACATATATTTATGATGTCATCCACAACACTAATCCCAAGCTGTCGTGAACCATTTGTCCTGATAAAATAGACCTAATCCATTTAGGCTCTTGGTACTTAATTACTTTCACCGAGGAGATTACGTTCAAGTCCCATCTCTCTATATAACTCTAGAATTAAGAACTGGATTGGAACGACACGTGGCCCCGTTTGGCAGATTATTTGATTTCGGAGGTGGATTTCGATGTTTTTTCAACTATCAACTATCATCACTGCAAGACAGGAGCATGAATTGATAATGAACGACACACTGTGGAGGACTGCTTTCTCCTGTGTGCCTCCTTAGTTCGTTCCAACAGTTTAGTACAGTAAATTCCGCCCTGCAAAATTTAGCTGCCAAGCATTTTTTGGCTTTGGGCACGTCCTCTTTAGGCCAACGGATGATGATTAAGAGGATGAATTAAAAGCCAAGTGTCTGACGAGAAGGGCATTTAAAAAAAATGGCAAGAATCAGGTCTGGGCAGAGAAAGAGGGTTTCTCTGTGTTTCTCTTTTTTTTCTTATTCATTTTTTTAACAGTCTATGCTGATCCATTCAGCTACACCATGGAAAAAGCTTTGACGGAAGAGGCACATTTAAGTCTGAGGATGTTGTGACGTTACTATGGAGGCGGCCCGTCAATGAAGTTCTCTCATCATGCACACTTTGCAGGTGGACGCTGATGAAAAACACGACCAGAAGGGCACCATTAATAATTCATTTTGCTCAAAAACAAAGCCAGCAGGGCTACTTGGAAACAAAGGTGGAGGCTGTTTCACCTTTCACTGCTTCCTTACATCACACACTCATCCAGCCTGTGGTAACAAGTAGTTTAAAAACCAGTATTTAATATCTCAATATTGGAGAATTACCAATAATTAGTTACCTTTTAAAAAAAAAACCAGGATTAAAAAAAAAAAACAGGTCAATGAAGTACTGTAGTAAGTGTTGTGGTGGTGCAGTGTAGTAGTAACATTTGTAGTAGTAGTACAGCGTTCAGACCCCTGCCTGCCACCAGGTGGGTCTAGGTTAAACATCAACTAGTCACCACATTTCAGGTTGTGGGGTCAGGAAGGGCATCCAGTGGGGAAAAAAAACAAAACATAACAACTACAGCCTCTATAAATCAAAATTCCTAAAAATGACAAAAAAAAATAAAAAATTCCAATGATGAAATCATATGGCTATGGATAAAACTTGATGTTGATTTTGTTTTAATAAATCAGATTACATTTTTAATCTGATTAATTTTACAAACTGATTCATGTGATTAATGTCTTCATTCTGAGGTCAACTGCATTGAAGCCGTTATTAAATCCATATAAACGATGCTTACTGCCAGTCACAGAGGTGTTGAACCAGTCTCTGTTTACCAGTACAGCAAAAGAATGTCTTTCATTTACATCAAAACAACACATTGAGACAGTGAGTGAGCTGCACCATGGTGGAGTTTGGCTGAACGCAGCAGAATGTGTTCACAGAATGTGTTCAGAACATGATTCAATGATTTAAAAAAAAAGATATTCAGGCAGGTTGACAGGATATTTTTTTTCTAAAAAAAAAAAAAAAAAAAAAGGAAAAACTGGGAATCCCTCTGCTGTTTGTTTGTTTCACTTCAAAAACACACTGTTCAACAGACAAATACAGGTTTATGTGACACTTAAAAGATCACGATTAGTCGCGACTAACCTTCAACAGACAAATACAGGTTTATGTGACACCTAAAAGATCACGAATAGTTGGAAATGTTTTCATGTCACACCAAAGTGACTTCTACATCGCAGCTCTGATCAGCGACTAACCTTTTGTTTCGATGTCTGGATCTACGATTTAAGGACATTTGGTGAATGTGGCAGATTAGCAAAGGTTCACTGCTCAGCCATCAGTACCAGTGGACCAACACTAAACCCTGGATTAGCAGACAGAGGCCAGAAGTTACTTTTATCAACAGTTGTGGATCCGCTCTTGTCTGTTTGCAGCTCTCAGATTTAATTTAAGTTTTGCACTAAAGATGAATTTGAGACCAAAGCTAATATGTTCAGAAATAATGACTCAAAATTCAGTTATTTGTTTTAAAGACACTTCTTTAAAGTGAATGTAAGTGGGAATATAAACAACTAATGTGAAAGATTAGATTTTTTTTTTTAGCTGGTTATCATGTGACACCAATACTAAACATCATTAGAACAAAAAAATATCTTCTCCGTTTGCTCACATATACTACATGTACACCTGCATTAATACAGTTGAGTGGTGATGTGGGTAGAGACAACCTAAAGGTCAACGCCAGGGTGTCTACTGAAACCACCATCCATCATCTTCATCTAATCTCACAGCACATGCTGGTGAAGACCTCTGTGGCCATTCAGGTTTAGATGTTTATATTCACTGTACTGTAGCTTCTGTTGTCCTTGGACTCTAGGTCAGGATGTAACATTAATCTTTTAGTCATGTGTGAGGACTGAATACAAATAATCAACTAAATAGCATCACTGTTTTTATAAGAGAGTTTTTTCCCCCTAAAAACTCACAGTAAATCTAATTTCTAGCTCAACATTAAAATTTTAGGAATAATTTCCTGTCAGATCATATTATACGTTTTACAGACAAGTGCAACACAATATCAATACTAAAAAATAAGACAACATTTATTTAATTCTATGGTAAAGTATTTTTGTTTACCTATATGTTGCTTTATGCCTGTTTTGCACTTTTAGCAGATATAGTCAATTGTCAAAAAATATTTCTACAGAAAATTGTTTCTTTTTTAATTCTGCACACTGCAGTAACTGTAACAGTAAATATTGATAATCTTTAAATAAACCATTAGTTTTAAACAACATTGAACTTGTTTATCTATTTTCATATTTCACAATAACGCAATGCCTCCAAAATTGCTGCATGTTTTTTTTTCTTCTCTGGACATTTAGGTTTGTAGCTGTATAACAGAGAACTGTCCCTTTCATGCCGCCTCGTGGGTTCATGCAGTGGATGTTAATGGGACCTTTAGGGCGGCTTTATGGACACATGCACAGACCCAGGAAGGGAGGGGGTGCAGTGAATACCCCTTTATTGAGGTGGCCGTGCTGCAGACTCACCGTGCAGCTGTTCCAGACATGTACTGTACTGTACAGACGTGCACACTCTTCAGTGAAGAATCTCTGATTATGTTTATGAGAATGCATGGGATCTTCCTTTTACACCATCAATGTGAAGCCTGTAACTCTGTGGCATCACCAGCATCTGCAGCAGTTCTGCTTTTGGACATTTCTCAACCTCAGCTCATAATTTTCAGTTGAAAAAGACCAAAATCTAGTATAACATTAGTTAATTAATGAATTCTAGGAATCATCCCGACCTTTTTTGAGCCACGGCACACCACCTAACAAAAATCTCACAAAAAAGTATATGTAATGAAATAATAATAATGATCTTCTAGTTTAAATGACCTGATAATTGACTAAAATCTCGGCCTGTTTAGTTGAAAACAACACTGACATACTGGCAGGAATTGAAGAAAGACAAAGATCTTCTTCAACAGCTCTGATTAGCTTTTTTAGTTTTCATAGCCATCTGCTGCCCCCTAGCAGAAAAGTATTCAATAGTTCTGCCTTTCATGTTTTGACAAACAAAGAAAAAGTATATGCAATAAATAAATATCAGTTTTCAGGCCAATTAAGTGAAATTGGATAATTTTCCACAGCACAGTGGTTGGGAACCACAGATCCAGACAATGTATGCGACTAAACATTTCTTACATGGACAGTTCAAACCATTCTCTCAACTAAAGCACTCCGTCTTCATGCCATTTGTTTAATGAGCAGAAATTTGGCGCTGAGTCACCAACACACTTCTGTTCTAATCATCCAAACTGCTTGCCCTTCATGAACTGAGGTAAAATGTGAAGGAGAGACAGAATTGTCATGGAGACAACTTCATGCAGAGTCCACAGACCCTTACAGTTACCATGGCAGCCCTGTTTTATGTACATTACACTCCATCTATTTGTATGTGGGATATCAGGCGTGGGTGCAACACTACTGAACCTGGTTGCAGGGCTAGGCTGATGCTACTTTGAATTCAAACATCAATTTTAAATACAATTACTGAGCTGCGGCAAGGCTTGATTCTTTTTCTAAAAAAAAAAAAATGTATCTTATAAATATCTTATTTCAGAGACGTTTGTACACTTTGTACAGAAATTTAACAAAAATGTTTGTTTGTTTTTTAACTGGGATTTGATCCAGACTTAACATGCCTTGACTTGACTTATTTTACTGTAATGTTTGATAAATAGAATTCAGTTTGTCAGTGTAAACAGAAATGTTTGTTCCATAGTTCGTTGACATTTGTCTTATTGCAAAAACTTCAAAAGAAATAATTTTGGAAACTTTAAACTTCCTGCTCTGTATGAAGCAGTAACACTTGTTAAATCAGTGATAAAATACCATAACATGTGGGGGGAAAAAATAGACAATAAAAAGATGAAAAGGGAAAATAATTATGGATTCTATTGGGGAAACAATCTCTCCGGACGACCTTCAGTTGCATACTTGATAGAGCTCTTTGTAGTTTGTGCTCCAGCGTCTTAGTACAGACCCCGACCTCCATGAATGCACTGTTTCAGGTTAGGTGCACGTGTGTGTGTATGTGTGTGTGTGTGTGAGCTTAGGATCTACGGAGGTGGGCATGAAAAAAAGCTGGCTGAGCTTTTTTAAGCTGGTGGTTGAAGCGTGCCGTACACCTCAGGGTTGTTTGGCTCTGGGGAGACCAAAAGGTTGTTCCAAATGTCAGGCCCCACCAAAACCCCCACAACCCCAAACACAACACCCGCTGACCAAAGACTTATTTGTGAATGTCTCACCAAGCCTGGGGCCATAATGTGTGTGACAGAGTGTGCATTTGTGACAGAGTGTGTGATGACTGTAAATGAGCAGCACGGCACCAAACATGACACTTGCAATCTATAATGTTCAGCTGTTTGACCAAAGGCCACGTTCCACTAAATGCTGGATAAGTGAAGACTGACAGGTTCTCACACAGAAAAAATAAAACTGTCAAGCGGTTCCTTAAAAATATGTGTGTGTGTGTGTGTGTGTGAGCGCCATCAGCTCATTATGAGCCACCGTCTCATCTGAAGGTAATTTAAGGTAAAGTCAGTTTGACATGGAACGAGTCAATTGAAGTGAGCCAATTAGAAAAGGTGAAGACTCACTCAGTTACAGGTACAAGAAGGTAATGCCATCAAGGCACCGTAGAGATATAATTCAGGTCAAATAAGTGAAAAAATAACAGTATGATCTCCTCATAATGCAGCAGATTAAGCCATGAAAAAAAAATCCCTTGTCTCCTCGGTGGTTTGGCTGAGTTCAGGTCGCCCTGTGCACCGACTACTTTGCTTTCTCTACAACAGCAACTCATCATCTCTTTAAATTGCATTACTGCCACCTACTTGCTCCATTTTCCAAGGGTGGATATTTCCAGTCGGCAGCATCCGAAGCACTGACAAACAACTTTGTGGATCGTATTAGTTTATACCTTCGTCAGTTAAATGAAATTAATTCCTTCACTTTTCTTCTCTAACAATTTAAACCATATATTCACAACTAAGATAAAAACCTGACTTCGAAGTGAAAAATGAGGGAAGTTACAATAAATACTTAATAACAGATAGGAGGGAACATTTAAAACAAAAACTTTTATTTTCTTTTATACAATTGTTAAACAAATGACCTGGACTTTTCACATATCCATTTAAGAAATTTAGATCTGCTGGAGCCCAACACCGAGTCCACTTGACTGTGCTGTGTTTCTTAGACATCTATTATTAAAGACAAAGCCTCGAACGAGTTCCTCTACCAAACATGTACAATAAAGAAAACAGTATTCTGTGGAGGTGATAAACTGCAGACGTGCAAGTGAAACCCACACACAACAGTGGCTGTCGAGAAGCCTGCTTGATTAACGACCCCGGTACACAATCCATATTGGCGACAGACCAGTTACTTAGAATTCAATCAGCATTAATATCCTCACTGAGCCCAGACAACAGACATTAATAAGCCCCACATCGCCCTCACCACTGCTGTCATTTGCTCCTCTGCCGTCGCCCCCTCCCTCCTCCATCTTCTCCTTATCCCATTCATTTGGTGCAGCTATTAATAGCCTTGCCACTCGCCTATCAATACCATCACTACTCCAGTAAGACCCAGGAGGTGAGGAGGGGGGCGGGGAGGAGGGGGGTGTGGCCAAGCCAAAGGAATGAGAATAATGAGCTGAACTATCTCTGTCTTATGTAACAAAAGGGAAATGCAGTGGGAGAAAAAAAAAAGAGAAATCACTGTACATCGCAGAGACAAAAAGAATTCATGGTATAAAATAGACCAATAGGCGAAATACACGACTGAGAGGTCGACACAGCTGTGCATATGAAACAAGAGGACAAGGACGGTAGAGAATCAGAGTCGAGAACGGCAGCTGAAACAGATCCAGACCAATGACACAGACTTTCACACCTATTCCTGATCCTCCAGTATCTACAACCTCATATTCAAGTGTCCACAGGCTTTCAGCCCTTTTTGACTTCCACTCTCCCTGCCTTCTTTTCCTGCTCATTGATCCTAAAAGGTTTCTCAGTTTTCTGCAGCAACATAGAGAAAGACTTTTATATTACCTATACAAGCCAGCATCTCACTCTCTCTCTGTGTCTTTATAAAGATTTAAATGTAACCAAGGGGTGGGCTATGATCAATAGCCAATTGAATGCAGGTCATGTGATAACAGTTCACACAGTTTTAACAGCAGAAATACTCAGAGCTATAATTAAATGAAGAGCATTTAATGAAATGTGTCTGTATGAACTCATCAAACCAGAAATGGTTAAACTTTAAAATAAGAGAAAATTAGACAGATGTGTTGTTACTGTTAACATCTGCTCTTTCTTTATATCCTTGTTATTTTTTAATTATGCAACTTTTCGACCCAAAGGATATTTTTGCATCTCAATCCAAATGGTGTGATTTATGACATTAAAGAGGAAAAACAAACATATCTTGTGTCTTTTGCTCGGCTCATTAAAAATGCATGTTGGACCAGGTCGAAAGAAGATGTAGAAGAAGTAGGAGATGACGAATAATAGAAAGAAGAATAGGAAAAACAAGTGAAAGGAGAACAAAGAAAGAAGAAGAAAAAGATGGACGTGTATGATAAATGAAAGTGTGTTACTGCTCCAACACAAGGTCATTTTGAGTTGCTCAACGTCATGTCAAAAAAAGAACACAAACTTGCAATCGTACAAAAACTTCAACTTGCAGTGAAAATGTATCATGTGTATTTTCATGTGGACCAACACCACCTGTAGAGTTGACTGTTTCTCAACAGCCGTCCTGCCGTTCAACCACAGACTCCCACATAACAACACCAGGCCTCGTGTGCAAACAAATCCGTGTCCTTCACTGATGTGCCTGTGCTCTTACCTTGGTGATGAGGATGCGGTAAAGTTCAAGGAGCTCCCCGTTGTCATGGCAACCGGACAGCAGCTGCCAAACTTCGGCTCGGAGCGGCTCAGGAATACCGCTGCGGACCAGCGAGGACAGTCCCTTTGGACGGGTGGACAGGTTCCCATGCCTGATGCAAACAGACACATTTTTATTAGTAATTATTCATTTCACATTTTAAAAATGACAGTATAGTATCTACCAACAAGCACTTACACTGAGGTGAAAAATGAAGTCAGCATATATTTGTTTACTATTAATTTAGCACAGGGTTGATTGGTCTTCAAACAGGCTAATCAGAATTGTTTTATATGAGAAGTATGTCATTTTCTAATTGGACCCAGGGTTTTTCTTCACAGCCAGCCGTTGATGCTGCTGGGTGACAGTACTCCTGAACATCATTCCTCACTGCATTGTACTGTACTATTGATTTCTGTATCAGCGACGAGGCTAAATGTCTCGACTGTTGCACTGCTGCCACAGCACCGTGGTAACATCCTGCGACGCGGTGAAATGGCCTCCTGTGGAATTCATCCCGTCAGCTCTTTTTAATGACGCTTGAAATCTCATCATAATGCATTTGTCGAAGGCACATGAAGGTGATTTCCCCATTAACTGATTCACAGTGTTGTGCTGATGCAACGGGGGGAAAATGGGCCGAGAAACGAGTGAAAGTCGGTATAATAACGTAATATTTTATTCCGTTAATTATGTCAGCGCCCGTGGCTGAAGTCGTGTCATGTATCAGCCGTGGTTACAGTAAAAGCGCAATGATGACACTGTAATTGCAGATTAATTTATGAGCCAAGTTGTTATCCGTAAAATTCAGATGATGAACAAATTAAAGCGTGATAATGAAGAGGAACAAAGTCCAGCGTGTTATAAATCAAAGTCGGCACTGTGTGTATAATGAACCACGTTTACTCCTCACAGCTACTTCATCTTGTCATAGCTCCTTTGGCTAAAAAGAATAATAGCATTCATGGGTTTAAGTGTACTGATAATTTATTGTACTTAAAGTTTACACCTTTAACCATATCCTGACCTGTACTGATGATGCTGTGACTTATTCAACAAACACAGTGACTGCGGTGATGTTTGAACAAAATTGTTGCTTTGAGTTTAAATCAATGTGTTTATTAAATACATTTAAAACATAAACCAAATCCTAAATGTCAACATTTTTAAACGGGACACATTTTATTTACTATATACTGTAGGATGTTTATATTGAGCTTGATACTCACATTACAATTGATTTTCATATTTTAAACTTGAACTCATTTTCAACTTTTTGATGATGGTCTTGGGCAGAGGAAACAGTTTCAACAACAGTCTGCAGATTCATAATTCACTGCCATCACTCTCCTCTACGTCCGTGATGTTACATTATCTCCATTCCTCCTCGTTTCTGTCTTTCAACCTGTCTTTCTAACACGCCGGGCTAACTGACAGTCTCTAATTGAATACCCCCTATTTTTAAATCTCTCCTCTCCAAATCCTTCCATTCACTCTCCTCGGTTCTCTTACCATCTGGTGAGGATCGCTCCCCAGGACTCCAGAATTTTCTCAGGACAGTCTTTGGAAACATCTCCTGTTCCACTTGAGATTTCGCTGTCGCTATCTGCAAGAAACGCACACACTGTTAAAAACAGGGCATTTGTCTCACACCGTCATTAACCTTCATCAACAACAAACAATGTTTTGTTTTTTTTACCTATCAAACTCATACAGAAGTTTTTTTTTTTTTTTAACCTATCAAACTCATACAGAAGAGGGTGGACGGTGGAATAAATGGATTAATTTGCCTTTACTGTACATTAATAAATAATCTGGTTCAGTTCAAAAATATTTTTTCAAAGCAAGAATCATATTAACCTTCATCAACAACAAACAATGTTGTTTTTTTTTTACATATCAAACTCATCCTCATCCAAACTCAACCTGGATCTGTGATCCATGTTGACTCTGTTGATGATTTAGTGGAACCTTCTCCATATACTGTGTACAAACACTACTTGTTTGTGCACTGTTGGTAAGACATGCACTCAAAGGTTACATTTTTATCATCAATATTTCAATAGCTGTTTTTACCCCTGTTCAATGGTATCTTACAGCTGTTAGAGCTCGTTTGTAGGGAAAATATTTCAATAGCTTTTTTTACCCCTGGTCAATGGTTTCTTACACCCTCTTCTCCCCCTTGTAGAGAAGGAAGAAGATTTATGGAAGAAAAAAAAGGAAGAAATTATTATTGCAAAATGTTCCTCTCGAGATAAAAGCTAAACTGTGACACCTACAGTTAAAACAAACTGACACAGGCTCAGGGATTGAACAAGACATGGAGACGTTTCGATCCAGGGCCTACAGCCACAGCACTTAATGTTCTTGTACGACTATTCATCCTCGCCGTCTCAGCAGGCACTCTTCAGGTCTTTATAAATGTTTGATGAATCCTTTCAAGTAGTCCAGACCGGGCGGCTTTTGTTCTCAAGATGACTAAGGTCAGATGGTGTGAAAAATCCTCAACCCAGAGCCATCACTCTCCTACTGTACCAGGTGACAAATTAACCACAAAGATGGGGAACATGGGTTTTTCATGGTTAAGCCAAGCAATGAAAGCTGATATTTTTATTTTTTTTATTATTTGACTTTCTCCAAACAGCAGGACACTGTCTCATCCTAACAAAACCACGATGAAAAGAGATGATGTTCAATGTCTGTTCTTTATTTCTAAACTCAGCCTCAGAGGGGGAAAGAAAAATCACATATCCTCCGCGTGTGTGTGATTGTGTGTGCATTTCTGAAAACTAGAAGAAAGACCAGCAGCTCCGCAGCCTCCAATATTCAGCTCTGGGAGAGAGTGAGGTGTGATGGAAAAAAAAAAACCCAGGGAAGGCTTTCAACATGCCTGTGGAAAGCTGTCATTTTAACCCCCAATGGCTGACTTGTGACTTTAGTCCTGAGGAGTGAAAAAAGGCAAGTTTGGCCTCCTGCCATTTTGACTTATTTCTACTATTTTCCAATATATATAAAAAAAGAAAACCACTAAACAGAATAAAGTCAGGAAAAGTATAATAATGATAATAATGATGACAGCGTTTACATAACGTAGCTTGTGTTCATTTAGTGCTTTGCTAAATGAACAGGTTGTGCTTAATGCTTGGCTTTTTGGTTGTATTTAAGCAGTCTGTCAGATGTGTACTCTACGTGTACCTCCCACCTGTGATAGGATTCACCATTAGCTTTAATAGCAGACAGGGATTATTGTAATTACCCACATTGTGACATCACAAAACGAGTCAAATGGAATGGCTTATTTTCAGACGCACAGATTTTTACCAACTAAACATACTTTATATATTGAGGTACTGATTAAATGCATGTGGCTGTATGGCACAATATGATTCGATCCTTACAGTACATGGTCCCTAATACACACTACAGAATTATATATATATATTATTATTATTTTAATTGTATAGAGGGAAACGTGGTGGATTTTAATCGTTAAAGTGACTTATGAACCAAATGTGTTTTGTTGTTGTTTGTCGTTTATCCTCCCAAACACACGTCCATATAAACTAGTACCTTCATGAACTGCTCATGTCCCTAATGTTACAAACTGTACCTTATCTGCGACACCTGCACCACTGAGCCCGTGTCGATGTGATACCAGCAGAGCTGTTTTTAAATTGCCGGGCTAAAACTGGGTCATGTTTGGGAACCCCCTGGAGTTTAACTGCAAGTGTTGCTGCCGTGATTGTTCCGGCTGCTTTTATCTGATGCAGACCTCCAGCTGGGAGTGTAAGAACAATATCAGCTCTAATGGTCACGTTTATATATTTCTTAGATTCATTCAAGACACTGGAGCGAGAACCTTATGTAGATCAGTCGACAGCCTGTGGTTTTTTTTATTTATTTATCTTTCTGTTGGCTCATTTCTATTTCGACATTAAATTAGGACACGTTATTTAGCCACAGTCCGACTATGAATATAAGATGCAGTTCTGCACAGTGCCTGCAGGCGGATGATTCAGTGTAGATCAGCTGTTTTGTATCTGCTCTTTAGTACTTGTCTTGATCTTGAAGGTTTTGTCATCAGGTTTGTATGAGGCAGAAAAGGAGGGGCCAGAAGTTGCCCAGAGATAATTGGAATTAGAATGTCCAAGAGAACGATCATCTGTAGGAGCTGGATGTAAACAGTAACAAAACAACAACAAAAAAATAGAATTTTACCTTCCTCAGCCTCCTCTTCCTCAGGTGCAGAAGTCAGTCGTTCCCTCTTCTCATTGCTTCTCTCTGCTTCCCTCTGAAGACTCACTACCTCGTACACTGCATCGCTCTGACCCACCTTCTCTGGTACCTGCTGTGTAAAAAAACAAAAACAAACAGTAAAGTTCAAAACCACGATAAAATCTTTTATAACACGCCTCAGTGGGTACGACGCAGGGATAAAAAACACAAGGGCTTCAACAAACACTTGACTTGGGGAGAAAAAAAAAAAAAAAAAAAAAGATCTCCTAGAGTCAACTCTAAACAAATATATTATATCATTAGTCTTCATTAAGACTTACTCGTTTTCTATGTAATTGTAAAAAAAGACTTCAATAGCAGCATGAGATCGAGTACACTATTAGAGTTGACCTTTAGTGTCATAAGCTACTGATTTTTATCCCTGCATTATTCAATTACTGTAGTGGCGATGCCTCACTTCTGCACCTAGGAGGATCGATCAATAAGCTGCATTGATTGCCGGGCGTTTGAAGACCAACTGTAGTCAGTGATGAGAGCACAAGTTTGAGAGGGGAAAAAAAAATCAGACTTCGTCTATTTTTAGAAGAAATACACAAAGGTTTAGGTAACACGTGTTCTGTTGGATGAACGGTTAATGCTCTGGATGAATATTGACGATATCGATTTGGCTGCGACAGAAAGTTAGTCTGTAGTGAACCTAAAATCACTGGTTTCAGGAAGTGAATCCTGAAACCTGTAACACCTCCATAGACAACAAAATGAATAAATATGTACTCATTTGATTACTAACTGATAAGCAGCTCTTCAGTGGCACAACATCCTCAACTTTGCAACTTTTCCAGCAAAACCAGCAACAAAGTTAGCATTGTATTTTGAGCATATACCCCATATATATTTTACTAAACTCTATCCAAAGTTTGCTAAAATAAAAAACAACAACAAAACAAAGACTGTACGTTGTTTTGTGTTACGTTCTGGTTCTGGTCAAAAAAACTAAATAAATAAATCCTCCCCACAAATTTTTTTAATTAGCTCTTAACCACAACACCAGTCAGACACTCCATTTACCGAGGAGATAACTGCACAGCAAATCAGTGGGATGAGTCAGACAGGGGCTGTTAATTACCCACATGCCAATAATGCAACAAAGGCTCTTATTAGCTCCCTACAATCCACAGCTTTCCTACGCTTCACTGCTTCACTGCCAGATCCCCACGGCCCCGGCTGAAGGAGATGTGCTTCTTCACAGGGAGGCAGGGCGGCACAGCTTAAACTGGTTCTTTTAGGCACCGACGCCAACTGTTCGATGCCTGTCCTTGTGTCGGTGGGAGGTGAGTGACGGTGCACTCTTCCCTCTCCTACTGTACATTCAAAGCAAGCGAGAACCATCTAGTGATAAACACACAGCAACATACACTGGAGTAACACTGTGTAGGTTTTACTAACATCTAGTTTGCAGCACCACCCCCCAACACAGTCATCCAACCCAAGGAGCAGCTTCACTCGGATGCAAATTTACAATGAGCTCCTTCTGACTTATCGTAAATTGCACTTTAGATTTTAAAACCTAATAAAGGACAAAATCATTTTCTATCACTGCTATGAAAATGAATATAAAATAATTTCAGTCTGCCTTGAAGGTGCCCTTGGAAATAAATCAACAGTAAATTCCTCACTAAAGCAGGAGTGCATTCATACTGTAGCACACATGAAATATTTTCACAAAACTTTTTAAAAATCTTTAATAAATTAGTAGCACACATGAAATATTTTCACAAAAAATCTTTAATAAATTTAAATTATTCACGCAGGAGGTAAGTTATGACTTTTATGACCTTCTCACGAATTAAAATATATATCTTAAAATATTGGTCTTACTTTTGGAGATGAATTATTATCTACACTGGTACAGATCTGCAGCAGAGGCAGGAAACCACCGACCACTTTACACCAGGTCGACAGAGAGAGAGCGTCAGACTTTGGCTGATCGCTGCGGTGGGAAATGCACAGATGGAAAGAGAACAATAAACCTGAACCGGTGAGAAAAAAAAAAAGTTTATCTTTGGGTGTATTTGTTATATTGCAACACTGAGCAAGTGTTTCAGTCAGTGTGGGAACAGCTTCAGCCCTGCTCACTGTCAACCAACCAGCACCATGTCCAGACTGTCTCCTCTGACCTCCTCCTCCACTACACTCATCTTTCAAGCTGCCCACCACCCACTCCACCATCGCTCATCTGTTTTACAGCCTCGTTCCAGGACGGGAGCTGCTGATTCCTCTGTGGGCAGTAAAAACCTCTGAGACATATGTGATAATGAGATACAATAATGAACTGGACTTAAATAACTCAGGGAAACACGGCCGGAGTTTGACGTGTCTAATTATTATGTCGACTGCTGTAGTTTATATTTAACCACTTTACAAGTATATGGGAAAACATCATTAGATTTGACTAAGAATAAAACAGAATAAAATCAATGAGCTTGTTGTTAATTTCATGGTCATTTCTACAGAGAAAAAAAACTGCAGTATTACTCCACCATGTTTATCAAACTACTACATCCGTCGTCCTTCTTTGTTCTTACTCTGGGTCTTTCCATAAGTCAAGGTTTTACGCTGCAGCGTAACAACACAGTTCTTGTGAATGTACCTGTCTGAGTTTGAGGTAAAACGTCTCGCTGAAGGTCTTGCGACTGAAGTACCAGAAGCGTTCGTTGGAGGGATAAATCCTGACCAGCGTTTCTAACAGGAACCGAACTGGTTCCACCACCTCCGTCACCACCAGGTCTACGGCCACCGTCATGAAGACTTGTTTATCTGCCACAGAGATAAGAAATACAACAAATAGTGTTTTATTATTGAAATCTATTAATATATGATAGAATACAGTTGACTACGATCTAAACAGAAGCTGATGATTAGATGTTTTTTTTCCCGCCTGCTTCACTGCTACCTGAAGGAAGAAAACACACATCATGTCTCCAGTGAGAACGTCACACCCTCTAGTGGATAGGAACATCAAGTCGCCAGTGTTTGTATTGAAAAAAAGATTTTCCAGCTGGATGAGCCTTGACACTAAACCAACAGTTTTTTATTGGATAGTAAATATTATGTCTTTAAAAACTGTCTATGTAAGCCTTGGTCTAACACTTCTGTCGTCTATTCTGGGAACAGTTGAACTAAAATAAAGGATAAAAACAGAGAACGTTGGCACATATTTCAGAGAATGAAGGATTTATTTATTTACATTTGCAGAAATTATATTTCTGTTAGAGTTGAAAGCCACAATCATCAAATTATATTATTTATTTACATTTGCAGAAATTATACTTCTGTTATAGTTAACTATAAACCTGAAAGCCACAATCATCAAATTATCCATTTAAATGTTTTAATTACATTTTTAATCATTTAAATTTTTTTTTGATTAGCATTAAACATCTAAGTGGCTGAGAGTTCAACTAAAGTTTTTTTCATCAACATTCTCCTGCTGTAATAGTGAAGACTGTTTTGTCTACTTAATGCTTTGCGTTCACACTCTCCTGAGCAACGACGTGTCAACATGAACCAAGTGTCAAAAACCAATTAGACACAGGATTATCAGTCATGTTGGGGAAAAAAAGACAATCGTCACATCTAATCTCCAGAGCTTGGACTTCATTATAAACACACAGACCTTGAGCTTTAGTCAGAGAATAGTGAGCAGAGATGATTCTTTAGTTCACGTACATCAAATTAAAGCTTAGAGTGAGAGTTTTTTTGTTTGTTTGTTTTTTCTACTTGTGACCACTAAAAACAGAAGACGCAGCAAAACTGTTTGGATTTGGATTTGAATAAACAACAAAAATCCTCCAAACACAACCTCTGTCCTAAACCCATTTGGCTACAGACATACTGTACATGGACACCATATGGTCTCACCTTTAGGTGTGTCTTCATTCAGTGGCTGGAAGGCAGCTATGTTGGGGTTCCATGTTCCCGTGATAACGTAGGCCTTTCCATCGGAACTATTCCCCATCGATTCCTGTGGAAGTTTCAAGAAGATTCATGTTCTTTGGGGAAATGTGATTGGATCAAGTGAAAAATGCTGCAAATTATACCCTGTTTTTTTAATTAACACTGTTTACTCATGTAACAACAGTGTGATGTGGTTAGTGTTATTGGAATCTGTTGATCTGCTGAGTGAAGTTATGTCTGCTGCTCTCACCATGTCCAGGAGATGCATGTTACTGTTAGAGACTTTCTGCCCTGGACTCAGCAGCATCCCGAAACACCTGCAGAAGAGAAGAAGAAAACATTTAACATTTAGTTTTGTAATAAATGACCATTCAACTTCTCCTACGTATAAAGGACATTATGTTAGGATTATGTCAGGAAGGGAAGTAAAAAAAACAGTTTACAGTAATTATGATTTAAAGGTCAGCACGAGATGAATACATGAATAGATGAGGAACAAAAGTGAGTGAGTTTTAAATAGCTAACACGCTGCTAACATACTGTTAACACGGGAAAATAACATTATAGTGTAAACTTCTCCCCCCCTTGTACTTTTTTTTATCTGGACCTTCTGTACCTCTCGATGCCCAGCTCCTTGTTGCACATCTGCTGAACTGAAACCACAACCTTCTTCTGTACACTCTGTCGAAGCTTGAAGTACAACTTATCTCTGTCCTTAGGCACTGAACTGCAGAGAGAGGGCGGAAAAAAGTGTTTAAGCCTGAGGCACTTTAATACAATTTTAACAGCACATGCATTTGGAAATCCCTTTGTTTTATAATAGGTTATATTTTTATCAATAATATAGTAATTTACCCCTGTTGACTGTGTCTTTGGTTTGGTTTACAGTCAAGGAAACCGACGGTACAGTTAAAATAAAAAGGTCTTACTTTATTCAGTATCGACCACCACATACAGTCAACAAAACCTCAAAATGACTAAAGAGGAAATGTAATCCTCTGCAGGAAAGAAAGTAAAACAGAAATTACTTCATACTGTGAATTGTTTAGTTATTACTGATGAAGAAATCTGACATTTGTAGGTTTGAAATAAAGTATCTGTTAATTGTATATTTGACATTCCATCCCGATAATAATGTTTTTTATCTGAGTTTAGAGACATTTTTATTACCATTGCAAAAGATGCAATAATCAGCTTTTTTTGATCATGACTACATGTTCAAAAGTGTGTGAATGGTCTGAGTACCTAAAGTTGCCTTTGCCATCATCTTCCTTGACATCTAGTGACACACTGAAGGTGAAGAGGTCACTGTCAGACGGACTGGACATCATTGTGTCCCTGATGTCTGTGGGCCGAGAAGAACGACGGAAGGCTGTGGAGAAACTGTAGAGGATCCGACTGACCTGGGAGGAGGAGGACGACAGGGGGAGAGAGAGTCAGTTCAAAACTGAAATCTAGTAGGAACAGTTCAAGGTATCAAGGTGAAGCAGAAAGAAAGAAACAAGTACACAGGTTATATAGAGGAATTAGACTGAAAACAAAAAAGAGTAAAATAGTAGAATGAAGAAAAGATTAAATAAACAAGTACACAGGTTATATAGAGGAAATAGACTGAAAACAAAAAAAAAACACTACTAGCAAAATAGTAGAATGAAGAAAAGATGAAACAAACCACATAAATACCGTCAATGCACAGAAACAGAAACCAAAACAAGTCTGATTTACCAGAATGAGTAAAAACGCTACAGAAAATTTTGAAGACACGATTAAACAGTGCCCCCAGCTGGCTCAATCGCGTCTGTACATATAGCCTGTGATACAGGTTTAAAACGAACAGAAAGAAGTTGGAGATCAGTACGACGGGAGAGTGTGGATGCAGCTCACAGCTTCTTTAATTTGGCAGGAGAAGACGTGGATCTGAAAGTCCTCAGAACTTCTGTAACTCTCGGTGAAGGAGAAACAGTCACTGTCCACAGTTCCCTCTCGTCCACGAGTGCAGAACAACACCTTGTAAATGGGGAACGAGGCGATTTCTGTCCCCGAGGCCTGGTCCACAATCCTGGAGAAAACCACAGAACACAGATCTATTTGTTAGCTTTGTTTTTAAATTAGCCTTTGATAAAAATAAAATATAATATATATATATACTGCACATATGTATACATATACATACATGTGTATATGGATATACAAAAACATTTTTGTGTTTTAAATGAAGGACCATTCTTACGTGTATAATACAGGGAATTGACCTTGAGAACTTTCTCTTTTTTGATTTACAACCTAAAGTTGCAAAATTTTCATGGAAATTATAATTTTCTTTTTTAAAATAATTATGTATCACTACATTTATCAGCAGAAATTCTACCTTCTATATGACACCGTATGACTCCATGGGTTTCTTTACTGTCATTAAACTACAGCTGAACTGACTGGTCCTGGTCTCTTACATCCGACAGCGTTCAAATGAACCCAGAGTCTTAACCTGACTGATCCGTCTGGTCCACAGGGGACGTGGAGGGTGATGGGGATGTGTTTGGCACTCTCAGCTATCAGCGTGGTCATCGCTCTCTGTGCCTCGGCCTCATTGCGCGGGGCTTTGACCCAGGTGCAGCCCAGGTAGGACAGTTTGTTGAACTGGACACTGTCCTCCTCCAGGGCCGTGGGGGTGGACGGTGCAGGACAGACTTCTGTTTAAAAAGAAAAAAAAACAAAAAATAAATTGCTGTTAAGAAAGAGTTTCCTCTAATGAGTCTTGACATAAAAACTATACTGAGAAAGAATACCCTTATTGTAATTGTCAACCTTTGCAAATGAAGGTGTGTTAAAGGAACCTGTGATGTTTTTAATTAGACTCTGTTTCTGTTTCAGCCACTGAACTTGGTTGATAGTGTGCAAGAAAAAAAAAGCAATTCATTTTTTAAGTTTTCAGTAACATTAAAATAGTGTGGATGAATCTTACAGCGACTCAGTAACACACTCGTCTGGCTGCAACGTCATGTTGGTAACAGAATCTTACAGCGACTCAGTAACACACTGCAACGTCATGGTGGTAACTCTGAAACAAACGAAGGAGCCTGTGATGTCTTCATGCAAATATCCTGTCAAGTAAAAAGTGTCTGTGGAATTGTTGAGTAAGAAGACGAAGGTCGGCCCACACTGAGCTGGTTCTCTGTTCTGTATTCTCATCTCTACATATGACTGTGTTTGGTAAATGAATCCAGTCAGATGACGAAGCCTTAGTCCATGATATTTACAGCATGATTACATAAAAAGTGAAGACAAAACTTAACCAGGAAGCCAGAGGTGCAATTTCCTCAAATGCCCTCTGACCTGGAAACCTCACACTTAGAGCA
The DNA here is from genome assembly GCF_000523025.1 of Cynoglossus semilaevis. Taxonomy (NCBI): domain Eukaryota; kingdom Metazoa; phylum Chordata; class Actinopteri; order Pleuronectiformes; family Cynoglossidae; genus Cynoglossus; species Cynoglossus semilaevis. Next base: position 4,733,706 of record NC_024308.1, read on the forward strand.
AACCGGAGGCAGAACAATGAGCAGCAGTGTGATGCCACTGAAGACATGCTGTTAATCTCACACACACAAACGTTTCCTCTTTGCCTGCTCAGCAGTTATGCAGCACCGAACAGTGGCAGGAAAACAAAAGATGTTACAATTTACAGAAATGCACGGCCAAAAAGACGTTGGTTTAGGAAACATGGTATTTTTGGATACAGACATCTGGCAGATGGAATCAAAGGAAAGTGGAATAAAACCTTCTCTTCTTAACCCAAACCGACTGCAACATTTATATATGAAGTCAGACAATTTTTTCACAAATTTTACTGTCCGGCTTCAACAAAAACACAACCCAAAAAAGCCCCAAAAGGCAGCACGTACCTTGAGGTTTTTCAGTTGTATCTGTTTGCTAAGCTTTTGTTTGTCAGAAACCACATCATGATCTCGATGATGATGATGATGATAAGTTTCCTTCAGAGATGAAGATGTGCATCACTTCCTCCTCCCTCTGCGTGTTACTAGTTGTTTAGTTTCACCTGAGTGAGGAGCCTCACAGGGCTGCTTCGACACATGACTAAAAACTTCACAACACTTTGGATCATTTCTGTCCTCCTGCAGCCTTTAACAGCACACGCTTCTCATCTCTGAACAGCCAGAGCGGACGGTTTCAAAGGAGTTTAAAAGTTGAGATGTCGGATCAAACACTTGACTGAGACACTGACCTGAATAAACAGGCGGTTGAAGAACTGGACTGAACTGAATTAGATAAGAAAACACATCTGCAGGAATCTGAGTCACACATACAACAGCCTTGTATGTGTGCAGTATTTGGACAGATGTGTTGAACGGCCTGTCCTTACTGATATACTGAGCGCTCATGCCAGTGTCGGCGAGATCAGATGCCAGCCTTGCCGATTTGATAATACTGAAGCAGATGTTGGAGATTTCAGACCATGCACACAGTGGAATTTGTTTGGAATGTGAACGAGGGAATTTTTCAAGTTTTTGTTCATATAAATTTCCAAGAAAAGAAATGTTTTAGATTTTATTTATTACTATTCTTTTTCTGTTGCTGAACTTCTCATATTAAATGTCTATACCTGAACCTTAAAGGACCAGTGCAGGAGACTCAGTATGATGTAATATAAGGTGTAATGGTGTGGCGTACCTGTTGGCGAAGGTTCCTGGACTTGGCTCTTGAGGTCCTTTTCCTTTTCCATCTTTTCCACATTGCTCTTCTCCTCTTTCACCTGATCTTCATCATCGTTTTCATCGTCTAACACTTCATCCAGAGCTTTTTCAAGTTGTTCACTGCCGTTACAGGCCATCTTAGACATAACAAGAGGCAAAACGTCCAATGAAACCAACTGTTGTGACATCTACGATTGATTGAATACAAAAAAAAAAGGGTTATATATTGATAGTATTTGCACATTCAATGAATTATTCAAAATTGTTTTTAATTCCTATCAGAGCTGAAATGCTTTATTCTCATCTTTTTACCATTTTTTAGTTCCTGTTTCAAGAACTTAAACTGAAGCAACGTAAAGAAACATAAATAAATGCTAAAAAAGAAATGAAGGTGAACATATGTTTGTTCGATGAGAACAATAAATATTTATATAATTATGTTTACCTCAACTTATGACATATGAGAAGGTAATGAAATAAAACCACTTCCATCTTGAGTTCAGTGATGATATTTCAGAAAGCAAAGTAACAAAACGTCATCACTGAACTCAAGATAGAAGTGGGTCCAATTCCTAAAATTTTGAGGGACACAGCTGTAGGTCAGTGTAGGTCGGTGTAGGTCAGACCTTGAGTCTTGGTTTCCCTTCAGAACTGTGTGGTGATCCGGCAGCACCGGTCTGTATCAGAACGAACTCCTCACTGGTGACGGTGGCCACGGACTCTGTAGAGCTGCTGACTTTTCTCAGTGAGGAGCGATCATCCATGGCTGGCCGGTTCTCTCAGGGTGGTCTGGGGAGACTAGGGTTTGAGCTCCCCCTCCGTCCTCTCCGGTCCACACAGCAAACCCTGGATACAATCACAAACAGTCATTTACATGTGAGCGCCTGTTTTTCTTACTGTATACAGTCAAACATGTTGTTACTCAGATCATGTGTGAAGTGTTTCCAACACCAGCAGTTTCGCTTCGAATCAAAAACACACCCAGCATTACAAATATTTACTGTAGATTCAGACAGAGGCCAGAATCACTACACCCATGGCCACATATTTCAAGGTTTGCCACAGGTCGCTCAAGTTGAGGAATGATTTTTAAGAAGCTGGATTTAATCTAAGTCAGTGAGTGGGAAGATGAAAAGCAGACATCAGTGACTGTCAACTGGTGGCCTGCGGGCCAAATCTAGCCCACTGAACCATCTGATCAAAATAAATATCAAATAATGTTGGAGAAAAAAGTCATTTTAAAAGCATTTTATTAGACGTCCTGTCCCCAAGGTGTCTGTCTAGAAAAACTCTGGCTCTCCACCTGTCCCCAAGGTGTCTGTCTAGAAAAGCTCTTCGACAAATATTAGTGACCCGTAGCATACATATGAATGACCCAGGTGAAGCCCCCCCCCCTTTACAAAATATTAAAATAGCGATGTTGTTCGTTTGTGCTTCACTTCCTGTTAATATGACTTCACGAATCACTTCCTCACCTTGTTTCCTCACTACACTTGATCACAGTGTGACACAGGAAGAAGTGAGAGTTGGACTGACAGCAGCAACAGACAGGAAGTTAGCACATGGGCGCCATCACTGACAGTATCTGTAACTGTTGCTGTGGGGGACGTCAAGTCAAGAAGTGAGAGTTGGACTGACAGCAGCGACAGACAGGAAGTTAGCACAAGGGCGCCATCACTGACAGTACCTGTAACTGTTGCTGTGGGGGACGTCAGGTCGTTTAAAAAAAAAAAAAGAATATTTCCATTTAATCATAATAATTTAATCATTACTAGTGCAAGATAAAGACTAACTATGGACTAATCATCCATCCAGGGTGGAGTTATGCAAGGTTTATTATGATGACATACAGGAAGGTTCATGCACACACACAGACACACACACTCTCACACATAAAAACAAAAGCATGAAGATAATAGGGACTATTGATTATTCCATGCATACTAGAGTTACTAATCTAGCAAAATCTGAGTAAATTAACTTCATACACATGTACACACACACGTGTGTGTGGGAGCAACAGAATCACATGGCTGGAATATCACTAATCAGTCACACAAAAAACCATGAAGCTCTCTATTTGCTCAAATCCACTTAGTGAAAAGAGGCAGAAACCTAGACGGAGTGAAAAGGCTGTGGACATTAACGTCCATTAGAGTCTCATGTCTCCTCCACTGAGGTCAGACTAAATCAGAACCATGTGACAGTCACACCCCGGCCGTGATAAAGTGGCTATTGATTTAAACAACTAAACGCTGACGAGGCGAAAGGAATTCCATGAAAAAACTCCCAACACATACAACATGTGTGTGTACACACGCACACACAGACACAGGCAAACAGAACTCTTGTCCATCAAACCAACTCTGATTCTATTCAACTGCTGCTCTCTGCCTGGCGTTTGCAGCCTTTCTGACTTTGTCCCAGCAACATGAGAGCAGCAGACTTCACTGCACCCAGTCATTATGTGCAGCCTGGTCGGCCATGCAGGCACCACTGCCCTGTGTGGAAACTGTGAGACTGGCAGTGAGTGGGCAGTGGCGTAGACTAAAAAGGTGAATTACATCAACATGCACTGCTAAGACTCTGACGAAATCAGCCAGTGTGTGGTTTTTAGCTGCTAATATTCTTCCTCCTTCCCACGGTGTAAAACTGTCTCTCTGTGTTTGATGGACGTAGCATCCTTAACACATTCAGTTTTAAAGAGTGACACGTTTAAAGACCATCAGACTCAGTTATTAGAATGACAGCCACAGTTGGAAATATTTTTCTACAAAATAACCCAGAGTCTATAAGAAAAGAAAACGAGCTGCTGACATTAATATGTGATGATGTGGTTAGGGCTGGTCGACTGGACCTCGTCTGGAATTAATGTGCATTACGAAGCTTAAATGTTGTGTGTTTCCCTCTGCTCTACGACTACATCGGCCTCGCTGTGAAGAATGCAGCTCAGGCCGTTGAAGGCATCTGTCATTTAAAATGGTTTCTTCAGGTCAGAACAACAACAACACGACATACTGTACGACAAGCACTAAGAACAGACTTGTTGGTCATTGCAGCATGAAAAATGTCTCAGTTGACAGGGGTCAACCAGGGTCAACGAGAATTCCCTTTGCAACCACTGTTGACCCCCAGTTAGCTTCTTCATTGATACAAAGTTTGGACTAAATTAACTCTTAAAGTGTTAAAAAATGTGCGTGGACTTTTGGGTTCTGTTTCCCCTGAAGATTGTTGTCACTAATGACTAAACAGACACACCTTTAAAATATGGGGCAATTAAATCCCGGCTTATCGACAGAGCTGTTTACTGGTAATATGTTGCAATGGACTTTCCTGAATGTGTGTCTGTCTGCTGGGTTTTTAATGCAGCATAAGCTGCTGCAGTTATAATTGGATGTTCATTTCCCAGTAAACCCTGAAGTTCCTGCTATTCTCACACACCTGCATATGACTAAGCTGTGTACAATTTGATTACAACTTCAGTGACAGCTGAGCCACAAACCAGCTCGACCAACACTGCCTGCCTTTTACTGACACATAATACCTGCGAGTCAAACACTTCCTGTTCATCCAAAATACTTTCCCTTTCAAATGTGCTCTGTCTGCTGTTCCTCCTACAAATTTCCTTAAAAAAGACAACAACTACATTTCCTGTCCCTGTATCGTGACAGCGAAATGCTGACCCCACACTTTAGAAATGGTTTGTACGTGTGAAACACGTGACATTCCATGTAGCTATGAGAGCACAATGAAAAAGTGCTTGTCATTATTATTATTAGATATGAAAAACTATTCAAATCAGGGGAAAATATAATTTGTTTTTTTATTATTATTTCTATCATTATCAACACCTGCCATGATAATATTTTAAAAATCATGGGGTGTGTGTACATTTTCCAAGGCACTTGCAAAACATGTATTTATTAATTTTAATTCGATAAAAAATATTTTAGCTAAATGTTACGTAACGCAATATTAGGGACAAAAAACTTTGGTGAGATTACCGTTGTTTTCCTGCGGTGGAACTAGTTTGTTGTTCTCTGGCCAAAACCGTTACTGTTCCTATTGATGTTTATGGGGCCAGGTTAGCAGCAGCCCATCTTTAACATGACAGCGGCTTTACTTAAAAAAAAAAAACAATCGATAAACAAAACCTGAATTCGTAAATTAGAGTGATTTGGTATTGTGCTGTCAGACACATACACACTGCCAGCAAAGCAGCAGCAAAGCGGAAAAACACTCCTGTCACAGAGCTGCTGGGCAAACAAAATCGTTGCTAGCTTCAGGGTAATTGACCCCTACATTCTATTCCTCCACACATTAATAAAACTAATGTCTAAGCATGTGAAGAAGGTAACTGTGAGTGGGCTAACAGGTGACAGAAGACTAAACAGGAAGTATCACTGACAGCAATACAACGCTAAGTTTGGCTAAAGGCTAACTAGCTCAAAGTCCAAAACAGTTGAAGCAGCAGTAGGTGGAGGAGGGAGACAGGCACACACACCCAGTCCGGGTCCTCCTTCGAAAAAGTCCACAGAAAAGAAGGAGACACTACCTTTTGTTTCCTGTGCATGTAAACAGATCGGAGGAGTGAAGGAAATGCTGATTGAAAAGCTGTCAACACACCTGTTTACGTTTGGACCGTTGATGTGTTGTTCACCGGAATGCTAGCTGTCACAAGAGTTGCAACGAAGATCGTATGTGTGCAAGAAGATGAATCACTCGGAGACTTCGGTGACACGTCTTCCGGTGTGGAACGTTAACAAATATTTCACGCATGCTCTGTTCGACAGAGGATGATCTGGGTCATAAACTTTACATTTAACTGTTTGGTGGCCACCATAAAGAGCAGGTTTGTATGCGTGCTGTGAAATAACAATACATTTTAAATGAATTAAAATGACATTGTGAACAATACACTGCCCAGGGCAAAGGGTTTTAATGCTCCTAAAAAATGTTCAGCTGATCATCTGCCAACATCTCACCCATCTTCGTCTACAAGGTCTCTCATCCAAATTAGTATCTTTAATTAAAGTAAAGAAGATTAGTACTTGTTTACACACCAAGAGAGACTTCCATCTGCTCCATCCTACCAGCACTGTTTTACTCACTTCATTTGTCCACTGTCTTGTCTGTTCTTTTGGCTCTGAATCAGGTATTTAAATTGATTTACCTTCATAACCTTCTATTACCAATTCATAGTTATAAATAACCAAACACCTCAAAATTACATTTTATCCCTATATGAAATACCTTAACCAAACACCTCAAAATTACATTTTATGAAACACCTAACATCTCAACCAATGTCTGAATTAGAATTTTAGCAAAACCAAAATGTTTACATTTACTCAAGACGTTAAGCAGCCGTCTGCAGTTTCTCCGTTATCCACCAGAGGGTGGCAGTGCGGCTTTAGTAGCTCAGTAAAATTCTGCTCAGTGAGTCAGAAAATGATTTTGTGTGTTTTGTCTGATAGCTGCTTAAGTTGTGTGAGTAAAAACACCGCAGGCGATTTCAAGCTGTTACAAATCTTTAATTTTTCAAAAGTTTACACTGTTAGATATCACTGTTCCACTATCTATCGGCTGTGATTAGAGTCTTAAGAACATTTCTAAAAATCTTTATTTCCTATGTTTAAATATAGCCAGTAAGTTAAGTACTCAAAAGAGAAGTACATGAACAAATAACTGATTATAGCTTTTCACAGAATATAGAAGTAGTTCAACTGTACAGAGAGGGTTAGGTCATTTCAGAGGTTTGAGCTCAGATTAGTCTGACTAGGTTTAACTTCTATAAAAGCAAGGATGTCACCACATTTCCTTAATCCGTAATTCACCAACAGCATTAACAGCACTTTTTTGGCTTAATTATGCAGTGATTTAACGCACGATTAAGCATCTTAGAATATGTCTGACACCGGGTGAGGAAAAAAAAAAAAACTAAATTCAAAACAGTGGAGAAAATACAATAGTTTTCCATGCATATAACACAGTTACTTCGTAACACCCCCTTCACTTAAATGTAAACACTTTCGCAAGTTTCGCAAGGTCACAACCAACATTTTTGCCTCGTCTTAGAACTGGAGTCCAGTTTCCTTCAAATGTCCCTCCAGTTTTGGGAAAAGAAAAAGAAAAAAAAAACAGATTGAAGTTGAAAAAAAAAACCTGTTGAAAAGCTTCAATACAGGTTTTATTCAAATTTGTTGAGGATTTAAAAAAAAGTTTATCAAACTAAACATAACACAACTCCAGACATAATATAAAGATTTTTGGAAATCAAATCACCTTTTATCCAAAACTTCTTGTTGTGAAACAAAATGAAGCACAAGGAATATTAACCAAAAATGGCCAGTAGGTGTCATGATAATCCGAGCCCTGTGTTCTCTTCATTGGCCTTCACTTCTGACCTTTTATCAGTGAAGGGAAAAAACACCAAAATAAAATACACAGTTTGTAGTATTGTAAAGATTTCTTGTGTGGGAAGCACAGCTCACCTTATAAATCAGACTCCTTTAAAACAAACAAACAAAAAAAAAATACTGCATGATCACCTTTCAGGTAGCGTCTGTATCTCATAACCTCAGTAGAAGCAAAACATGCTTTCATGACTTCTAAACTAATATTTACATTTTCAATTTTTTTTTTTGCATCCGTGTTTATAAAGGAAAATCTATACTTCAACAAACTTGACTATTCAGTGGAGGAAGGTGAAGTTTTTTTAGCACCAGATCTGGCAACTCAGTAGGTGTCGTGTCCAAGATCCAGTGTCCAATCACTGCAGGCGTCCCCACCAGTGATGTATCTCACTGGTGGACACGTGACTCAGAAACTTCCAGAATAGGACTTTAAAAAAAAAAATCTGCTGAAAGGAGAGACAGAGTGTGACAGTGACGCCGCTCCAGTCTCTCACATGCTTCCAGAGAAACTGCACACGGATGCTGACCTTTCATTCTCCTCTGTATCCCAGGCTCCACACACGGATGCTGACCTTTCATTCTCCTCCTCTGTATCCCAGGCTCCATCCTGCTGCAAAAAATGTTACTTCACAGTCGCTACATTTTATTTTATTTTTTTTTTAACTTTCTTTTGTCCTTGTGGCGGTCACTAAGAGGGTATTACAGTACCACAGTAAAATCACAGTGACTGTCAACACACAGGTGTAAAACTATTCCCTGCAGTAGTTACAGTTGTAAAGTACTGTAAGTACTACGGACCACATACAGTAGTTACTGCCTTGGTCTGCCTTTAATTCACATGTGGAGTTCATGGCATTAAAGATCAGGAAGTTTTTTGGGGTTTTTTTTCCAAGGCATCACTGCTTCATTCACAACAGCAGACTAAGAAAATCCTCACAGTAAATCCTTCTTAACCATCCTCAAAAGTGATCACGTGACCTGGAAAACCGCAGATTTCCACAGGCAGCTGCTGTTATTTTGACAAATCACTGCCCTGATCTTTTTTTTAAATTTTAATTTATTTTTTTTCCTTCTTCTTCTTTTGCTTCTGATCACACCTCGGTGCTGATGGCTCTAGTGTTGGTATAGAAATCAGGAGGTCTTGCTCCCGGCGCCTCCCTCAGCAGGGAGCCTCGGACGGCGGGCAGCGGCATCGCCAGCGCCGGGTTGTCGTAGTGTGTGGGCATGTAGGTGATGCGCTCACCGCCGTTGCGCATCTCATCTGCGGTGCGGACGTAGAAAGGTGAGTCGTACGGGGAGCAGGTGGGGCAGTAGCTGCGGCCAGGACCTCCTCCAGGTTTGGCAGGGTTGGAGGTCCTGACCGGCTCCGGTGGTGACAGGGACAGCGGGGTGAAGATGGACCCGTCCAGCCCCGTGACGCTGCAGGCGTTTCCGGCAAAGTGTTGCTGAGAGATGGAGCCGCTGTCAGACCCATTCTTGTTGCAGCAGTAGTACTGCAACAGAACACACCACTCCAGTAAAGCAGCTGTGGTTTTGAGTAGTATCTGCAGTAGTACATGTGAATATACACCTCACTGTGGTCATGAAGTACTACTACAAATCAGAGGTACACACCGTTCGGCACTATTTATTTTAATATGTTGACTTTTCTATCCCGACATTATTCTGATTGTATCCTCTGAATCTACTGAAAACGCTCACTTGGTGCCACCTGGTGGGGGAAAATATATAGGACACCTAAAACAAGACAAAAATAATGCAACTTTTTTGTGCTCCAAATCAACTTGCGGTGGTAAATTAGCAATTTGAGTAAAACGGTAGCTATGAGTCGTCAAGTAAAGCGTTATTTGTTCTTTTGTAAAACAAAAATATTTAAAGAAATATTTTAATTAGCAGGAAAAAAAATAGAAGTTAATCCAGAAATGGCCAAAAGTGTAAGCTATGCAAATATATATATCTAATATAAAAATATATAAAAAAATATAAAAATGCAAATATGGTAATAAATAAAATGATGTTAAAATTATCTTCACATTCAAGATAAACTGATTGAACAACATGAACATTTCAAAGTGCCCTAACAGGGCCCTGAGCCACAGGTTTAGGACAAACGTTCAGACAACTGTGAGGAGAGTCGTACCTGGAGTCTACAGTAACAGAGCACAGCTATGATACACAGAAGTATCACCGTGGCCAGTATTCCTCCGGTTATGACAACAGTTCCAGCTGTCATTCGAACAGCTCTCCATCAATCTCTGCCCACACACACACACACACACACACATTCACAGGAAGTCCCATCTTGAATAACAAGTTCCTCAGAAGATCAGACACTTAATTAAATCACGTAAATGTCGCTGTTCCAGTAAACAGAGAGACAATCTGCTGGAATGAACGCGGCGTGTAAATGTGGTGATAGAACAACCTCCAAAAGGTCAGTGTATAATGATGTGAAGGAAACAACTGCAGTGAGGAGATCTGCCAACTCTTATGACTGCGAACATTAAACAACAGCAGCGAAAAAGGCAAGACGTCATGATTAAGAAATCTAAAGGCAAAAATTAAATAAAAAAGAAAGAAATACATTAACTTAAGCCTGGGACACTGAATGTACCATAAAATATTTAATACATTTATTAAAATACAACTTAAGTAATACATGTTATAATCTAAATTTAAAAAGGTGAATGTTCAAATACTCACGTTCAGCAAAGTTGCTTAACACCTGCCAACAGAGGAAGAATTCACCAATAAATGTTGACAGAAAAGTAGGCAGAAAATGTATTTTTAATAAAGAGAATTTCAGATTATAAAAACACACTCACATCAGAGGAGTGTTTCAAGGCGGCAAAGGTGGAAAGAAAGGTCAAAACCACAACTCAAAGTTCGGAGTTCACTCCACGCTGCAGGGTCATACCTGTGGAGATGACAGTAAGAGCAGACATTAGAGATTCAATCATTTTTTAAGAAGATATCTAGGGCTATTCATTTTCCGTCCACAAGGGGGCACCAAAGGAACAGGAAAAATAGTGCGTTTTCAATCAGTCAAACCTAACAACCTTTATGGTTTTGTATTTTTCAAAAACATTAACACATGGTAGGATGATTCTGGTACAATATATTTACACGAAAAATATAAATGGAGCCGAATGTGAAAGCTGCCATCAGACTGAAGAGGAGGAGCAGGATGGTCAGTGCTGCCCCCACAGGCTGTGATCCGAACTGCCTCACAGCCGCCAGTCTCATAAAACATGTTTCTGTCAGAAACTACACTGAAGCCTTCCATCCTCGGTGGAGACCAACCAGGCGGCAGCTGACAGACTCCTCTTCACAGCATCCATCATAACGCTTCCCCGCGCGTGCAATCTCACAGTAACTCCATCACGCTATTTCTCATAATTAACGCCGGCACGGTGACTTCTGCCAAGAGAAGGAAATGGAAGCAGTGACCACATCATCCTTTATACAGACACACACAACGACACACATTGGTTTTCCCTCACATTTCCTCGTTGCTCTACTTGACTCGACTGACAAATAAAGAAAATAAACAACGTCAGCACAAAGAAAGAGAAGCCGTGGGCCGGTCACTACAGGTCAACGGTCTCTGAACCTGAGAGGTAGTTTTGAAGACGCTGATGTCCAGATGTGAAAGAAGACATATATATATGTATATATATATATACACAGTATATATATATATATAATATCCCTTTCTTGTCACTTAAAGCAAATTAATGAATTAATGATGTTTTTCACCTACCAATCAAAACACTTAATAAGCCCAAGAGCAATGATGTTTTTCAGCTACCAATCAAAACACTTAATAAGCCCGGATATATACATATACTGTATGTACAAATATATATATAAATATATATATATATACTGTGTATATATATATATGTCTTCTTTCTTGTCACTTAAAGCAAATTAATGAATTAATGATGTTTTTCACCTACCAATCAAAACACTTAATAAGCCCGGATATATACATATACTGTATGTACAAATATATTGACATTTGTTTTTAGCTCATGTTATTGTTATTATTGTTATTGAACATATATTTATATATATGTACAAATATATACACATTTGTTTTTAGCTCTATCATGTTATTGAATATGAACTTCACAGTAACCATCAGAATGGGTTCTAAAGTGCAGAGCTCTTCTCTCCAGTGGTGCTGTGCACCTCCACTAAGGGACAAAGTCATAATAATTCTGCTGTGCAAACATGACACGTTACAAACAGAACAGAAACACAAATGTTGCTGTTGTCAAGTTCATCCCAAACGTGAGAACCGAGCCCCAGACTCTGGTCTCAGCACGGTTCAAAACATTTGCAATATTTTTCTCCTGGGAGAAAAACTATTTTCCCGCCCTGGTTACTCCTCAGATGTCTGATATTGCATGTTGTTGCGATATTTGGTTGTGAGCAGTATACTAGTGTCTCATTAACAACTTTTAATCTGCATTAACTTCAGGTTTTAAGGCCCACGACACATCTATCCCATCCAATCAATTCGGTGTTCTGCACATTGACATTTTCTTTCTTTATTAACAGAGAATGCAGTTCTTGTTGGCAGCGCGCAGTAATGACAACATCTCTCCCACATCCTTCTTCCTTTCTCTTTGCTCAGATAGAGTGCTCCCTCTGGAGTCTCGACAATCACTCTCCAGGAGTGTCTGAAAGACCTTGACTGACAGCAAGATTTTTACAGGATTGATTCTTTGGATCCTAAATTGCCTCGGCCAGCGTTGGGCCGGTGTCCATCCACAGACCTTCACACACTGGTGCACCGTCTGTGAAAAAAGATACAGGTTTGATACCAGGGAGTGATTTCGACCTGCGTACAGACAAGACACAACAGGGATGTCCAGAAACCACATCAACTCTGCTCTTGAGTTGAGTTCCTGCTTTTTACTGATTCACGTAGTACTTGGTGTATTTTTTAAGAGTGGATACTGAAGCAGCAATTATTCCAATTACTCCCCGTTAGCGCTGATATGAAGCAGCCTTTGGTGATTAACTTGATGAGAGAATAATTTTCTAAGTAACTTGAAAAACAAAATTTCACTCTCAGCTCAACCTGACACGAAGAGGATAAATAAAAAAAATCTTTAGGCTGCTTTACATTGTCTGACACCTGATTGGCTGTGGGATCACCACAACTATATCACTGTTTCCCAAAGACTGGGTCGGGACCCTCAGGTGGTCGCAAGAGTTGGTTTTTTTGAGTCTTCTCACATCATGTTTCCCAGGGGTTTACGAATAATGTCTATTGAGTTGCAAAGGTTTATGAATTTTAAAATATGGATCCCCAGAAATAAAGTTTGGGAAAGACTGACCAGTCTAGGATACATAATATAAATTAACACTGAGAACAAACTACAGCCCAGGGGGCGTCAAACCCAAGAGGCAGAAATGTGAAACACAGTCTAATGTTACACTTTGTTAGAACTGGAATTCAAGAAGGAAGGATACAATAGCTTTCTGGGGCCTTTTGTAAAACCATCTGCTGCATTTCCACAGGAAAAGTCAGGAAAATGAAACACTCTGTGGACGTGTGCACTTCTCCGATGACCTTGAAAACCTCAGTGCAATGCACGGGCCACTGCGGCTCAACCAACCGCTTTTTTTTTCTTTCCATTTTCCATCTCAAGCTGTCGCAGCAGTTGCAGCCCAGTAGGCAGAGATTGATGACAATGAGCATTTTAGTTCAATTACTTGATTTTGCCTGGGGTCATTTGGGCCAGAAAAAGTGAGGAACCACTCCCAGGAATGATCCTCTTGGCCTTATAAACGCACATGATCAATACACGCAGTAAAACAGCTGCGTCCCACAGAAGATGGAGGGCGACAGAGAGTTGGAGCACACTTTGAATCCCGGCCTCTGTGGAAGCTCCACCATGTGGTGATGCTGTGTATGCTGCTGGCAGATTTATCAGCAGTGTACATTATGCTATTATGGAGCTCCCCGAGTTACTGTACTTCAGTCTGCCAGCACCTGATTCAGCTTTTCTACTCACTGCTGTGATCAAAACACCTTTACTCACAAAAAGTTCTGTTGAAAAAAAAACAAAGAAAAAAAACCCAACACTCAATGTCTAATCCTTTGTTTATTTTTTCTACTCCTCCCTTTAATTACTTGGCTGTTTTAATGGGCTAATGCTAATGTGCTAATACAACAAAACATCAACTGTTCTCATTTTTTTATGTGTTAAAACTTATGTTTCGTGCTATGACACGACACCAGCTGATCTTTTTCCCTATTTTCCAGCTTCCCTGAAAATCTCTGGCGCCCCCCAGTGGAGGCAGGCCTGATGAACTCCTCTGACAACTAGTTTCCCCATTCTTGCAGACTACGAAGACACGAGCACCAAGAACAGCGACCACTCGACATCAACTCGTTTAACAGTTCCTGGTGTTTTTCACACTTCTACCACCAGGGGAGTGACTCAGTGACACGTCCAACTGGAAGGCTACATTGATTTCCCACTTTGATCTACGGCCACTTTAGACAGATTCACAGTAAAGGACAGCAGAGCCCCCCACAGCTCCCCCTAGTGTCCAGCGGTGGCAGAGATCTCGCTGAAGCCCTGCGGCTGCTGCCCCTGTTGTTCTGTGATACGCCGACTTCTTTTTCACACTTGGCAGCAGAGCGGCGTCGATGGATGCTCAGCCAGGACAGAGAAAGTGGACGTTACTGTCCCTGCGTTCTGCTGGTCAGCACAACAGTGTCATAAAAGGAGATGAAACGACCCCGCGTCCACCTTAGAGGGAGGAATGTACTACCAATATTACATTAGCATACATTCACGGGGGGCTTTTATCTGTTGTTAGTCAGGGACACTCACACGTCCCCCATACATCCCCCAACACACACACACACACAGATGACAGGACATTGATTCTCTTCTGTCTCTCCACACCGATGGATTTCCTTGTTTGTTTTTTTAATTTAGGAACAAATGTTTATAGATTCCTTTCTCACCAGCTCCTACATACATGTTCGTGAAGTGAGTCATTACGTTTCGTTATGTTTCAACACTGTGTGTTTTTAGGCCAACAAACCATCAGTCACCTCAGGTGTGAGGACAATCCTGCTCAGATAAATCAAACCCAAACACATCTGTGACGGCGTGCGCTCCAGCAGCGGTGGTGGAGGCCACTTCATCACAGTGCTACAGCTGCACTGACCTTCAGCTGAGGCAACAGTAACTGAATCTCACACAGTGGAGAGGAAACACTTCCAGAACGAACAGCACCTCAGATCTCCTGTCAGCTGGTTCTACTGTGACGCTGCTCCAACAGAAACCAGGACCAAAGGCTGATGGTTACTGTCCCACAGCAACACATGCATCCACAAACATCATATTACATCACCACTGCCTTACAACAAGAAGGTCACTGGTTCAAGTCCTGGCAGAAACTGCTTGTCTTTCTTTTCACAGTCAATATATTTTTAACTTTTCCTAATAATTCTGGTTTCAAGAAATAAATTCAAACTCAATTATATCAAAAGTAAAGTTGAATAAATCATATATTTTCTGGTTTGAAGCCTCATCGTCCACAGAAACATTTCAATCTCCGTCACACGTTTTCTTTTTTTTCATGGTAAATATACTGTACACAAACGCTGCAGTAGCTGCACGTACTCCTAGGTCTCACTACAATAATAGGGCTCCTGTGACCCTTGACCCCGGTTGATATTGCACCTCAGTCTGTGTAAGAAAAACACAGGCTGCTGACTGCTGTCAGAGCAAAAAAAAAAAAAACAATGAGTAGTTTCTAGATGTAATTGTAAATGTGACCTTTCTGTATTTTTCGATGGGAAAACAGGAAATATCAGGGGGTGGAATTTCAGCCGTACAGTGTCGATGTATTTTAGGATGTATTTCATCCGTTCACACAGAGATTCTTGGTAAAAAAATAGACACAGATATCCGATGACAGAGTACGGATGAACGAGGAAAATAAACAAATCACTGGTTTCAGAAGTAACAGCATGTGAAAACGATTCTCCGTCAGATGTCATCACTGTGACAATGTTAAAAAAAAAAGAAAAATCAGTGACTAGTTTCAACTGTAGATCTTCTCTAATAAAAAATGATTTCCTTTAGGGGGAATTTAGGGGGAAACTAAAAAGTTTGTGATTAAAATGCAAATGCATGATATTTAAATATTATTCTTGAAGATTAGATTAGATTAAATAGAACTTTATTATTCCCTGAGGAGTTGAAGGTTCCAGCAGCAGGACACCAATATAAAAACACAGAGGAATAGAAACAAAGACCAGGACGATACTATATATATATATATATTTCCTTTTTTTCTCTGTTTATAACAAATTTTTCCCACAGTCTGCGTTGACAACACATTATTCCTGCCTCTGAAAACTCATTCAGCGTGTTCCAGACTGCTTCTTATCAGGCAGAGAACAGAACCCACCGTGAACTGAGTGCGACGGGGGAAACAGTTCCCGCTGACTATTGGACCCATTTCATTTCTTATATCTTTGAAAAAACAATAATCTAGCTGTTATCACCTCGGCTCAGTGAAGCCGCAGCAGCCTTGGTTCAAGGATACCTGCAGTTAAAGGAGGTTTCTACATATTGTTTTCCTGCAGCAGTGACAGTTAGCTGTGCGTCTCCTACAAAA
>NC_024308.1:4750591-4791922 GCF_000523025.1 Cynoglossus semilaevis
CAGACAGTCAGACAGACAGACAGACAGTCAGACAGACAGACAGACAGTCAGACAGACAGTCAGACAGTCAGACAATCAGACAGTCAGTCAGTCAGTCAGGTCGGGATCACCCGCCCGTCGCTCTGCCCTAATATTAAGGTGTTTGTGTGGCCGTGGTGTGTGTTGTGTTTCTGATGAGTCACCACGGAGACGACAGCCAGCGGCTGCACAGCTACCACTGCAGATAACAGCGTTTCACTTCCAGATGTCTCCGACTCTGCCAACCAGCCCTGGCCTCGCGGCCTCATCCGTCCAAACCGTTAGAGCTGTGCTCAGTGTCACAGATAAGGCCCACAGTCACCGTCTGGTCCAGCAGTACTTGACTGAACCACAGTGACAGACAATCACTGCCATCACGACACGACACGACACATCTCACCAAAATAACGTATAAGAAACACAAACAGAAGGTCCTTGGTTTGAACCCAGAGGAAGCACGTACAGAGCGCCTCCTAGATGCAGCCTGTTGCAGCAGATCTGCTCAAGACTTTTTTGCTTTAATCATGCATCAACAAAATGACCTTATGAAAACTTTTGTGTGTTTATAAATGCAACATAATTATCTATAATCATCGTTTAAAATGCACGTGGAAACAGCCATCAGTGTGGTGGACCTCAGGGCACTGTCATTATACCCCTGTGTCTGTGTGTCACCTGCCATAATGAGTTTGACTCTGTGTTAAGTGAAAGAGGCAGCAGCCACAACAACCCCCGGTGATTGGGCTAAAAAACGCTGAACGACACAGTAACAGTCATCATCATCAACAGATAAAGATAAAGACAAACTAGCAGCGATGCTAACACCATTTTTTCCTCTTCATTTCCTTCTTCTGTGAGTGATAATTCTGGGTGTCCCCAGTAGAGGGTGATAATGCAACGAGACAGACCTGATCGCAGCATAGCTATAGCTTATTTTGTTTTTTTAGCTTATTTCGATGGTTCTCAAAAGCAGAAAATTCAAATTCAAATCACTGCACTTTTCCACAATCTGGAGCAAATAAAGAGTCTGATCTGTCTTTCTGCCCCCGGCCCCCAAACATTACAGCTGAGTTCATTATTCTCTCTATGTTTTTTTTTCTTTTATAAATAAACAAGTAAAGGAAGTGAAAAACTGTGGGAGCTTTTCTTTTATAAATAAACAAGTAAAGGGAGTGAAAAACTGTGGGAGCAGCTTTAGCTTCAGTGACACAGACTCAGTCCTCATCAGACACCACAGAGTCACATCCGTCCTCTCATGTTGGTGGACCTGGTACTGGAGCTGTGATGTGAACACCAGAGTCAGGGTCTCTCCTCCACATCCCATCTCACCTTCAGGCTGTGACTACAGAAAACACACACGATGCCGTGTACAGCGTACAGGTACTGTACTGTACTTACGGTGTACTTCAGCCACGTTAAACCTTCAGGGCTTTTCAATAATTCACCCTCCAGCGCTGAAACACTAAAATGCTTTCTCTGTGCCTCCAGTTTGAGCACCTTAAAGCAACACAGGCCGTGACAACCAGCAGGAGGCTGAGAAACAACGAAAATAATACAGGAGGTTTTTACGTCAAAGATTTTACAACTGTGTTCATGTTCCTGAACTGCTAACGTCTGATGAGCCGGTGACTGTCATTTGATCTAGGTTTCCTTCTTGTACAGTTATTTTAATATCAACTGTGACATCCTCTGATGCCACTAGGTGGCACAGTGACAAATTATGTCTGTCATTTTATTAATATTTAACCAAATAGGAGCAGGTTTGAGGCAGATCCACACCATTAGAAGGAGTATGATAAAATATGGATGATGGAATATAAAATTCAAAATAGTTTCCCCTCACGTTGGTATCTTTATATGATACATTTATGTGTTGAATTTTAAAACTCGCAGGAAAATACATTTTTTAATTATGAATATTTAAACATTAAAAAAAAAAGCAGTTTAGATTCAACAAATTAAAGAAGCTGACCGTGACATTGTTCATTCACATTTTAAAAAGGTTCCAATCCTTTCAGACTGTGTAGATTGTTTGGTTCTACGTCCACAACAGTGATGACAGCGATAATGACCAGACGGGAGCATTTGTCGAGGTTAATAAGTCTGATGAGACTGCTTCCTGAATGAACTGTAGACTATTAAACGTGGAGTTTCTGAGCCAGACGGGCTTTTACATAACACCGCGACACGGAGGAGCCAAAAGCAGCTACTTCTATTTTCACACAGCGCGTTAAGCTGTTGGCACCGCGCACCGTTATACGACCTGTATATTAAACACATTTTGTCTGTCGCTGCTTAGTTAGCCATGACAGCCCTGACTACAGACTCCTGTGGGAAATCAGGCCGCTTCCTGACGTAGAACAGGCAATGGAGGTGGAGGAATTATACATGTGTGTGTGTGTATTCACTTGAATACTGTAGCTGGCTTCAGTGCTTACAGTACTGACATGACTGAGACAGACTCAACAACTGGACTTTGGTTAACTTAAAAGCTCTGGTCTCAAACGTGTGCGAGGGAACAGTTAATCACTGCTGTGACTTCCTTTCACACAAATCACAGCCAGGAGGCATAACATTTACAATGTCAGCCTCAGTGTTTAAAGCCAAGGAACAGCAGCTCCAGGGTGATGGTGCTAGCTGTGCTACCAAACCTGCACTTATACAGTTAGACATTACAGCCAATACATTTGGCCGACTGTTCAAGATGCACAAGAGGAGGGAGGTGTCATATAAATTCCCATTCTATTTTGGTAATTTGTGATATTTCAGCATTGAGAATATAGTCTTCACCTCCTAGCCTGTAGAGGGCGCTGATGAGGGGATTACAGACACCTCATAGCTCATAGAGCGTTTCCCATATTTGCTGTGTCCAAGTGTTGTGCTAGAACAAAGCTAATTATAATGCGTGTTAGCAGTGATGTAGCGCCATGCTAGTAAATGGCATTTAGTTTTGTCCAAGTCCATGGATAAACCAAAATAAAACCACTCAACGCCAAGCTTCCTCTTTAAGCTGTACAGGTAGATAAGAATTTTATGATATTCACCACTGCCACCTACTGGCTGTTATTTTACACCAGTAAATATTTCATGCGACATGGCCCGGTCACTTGCAGAGGAAGTCAGAACCTTACTGACGGACACAGGATCAAACTGTTTCTGTCACACTCTAAAGAAAGAACCATTTTAAGGATTATATCGTAAGAGTATCAGTAAGTTGCAGTCCCTGCTGGCACACAGTGGTATTGCAGCCCTACTTTTCTAATAACATTAGGAAATGTTTAGCCCTCTCTTTCATTCTACCGAAAATATGGTGGAGGAAGAGAAACATGTGAACAACACAGTGGTTTAGCATCAGGTGTGAAATTTGTTTATGATTTTTTTTTATTATGTGAAGATATAAATCGTTACAGAATTTACATTTTCTGTTACACGTTCTCTGCAGAGATGAGACCAAAATGATCATGCATTGAAAAAAAATTGGTGAGACTCTTCGTCAACCTCTGATTTACAGCCACAAATGCTAAACATTTGTGACAGTGTGACAGTTTACATAGTAAAGACCAGTGGAGCTGTCCATGGTACCAGGGGGATTTTAGTAAATATTATTACATAAGTATCACATGATGGAGGGCAGTGTTAGTGGAGTGAGTCAAGTGGCTCAATAAATAAATAAATAAATAAATGAAACCCTCCTGATGCAACACTGTACTGCAACTGAGTCGACCAGAACCCTCTGTGTTGTGTTTCTTAAATTCTTCATAAAAGAGGTAAAAGCGACAGCCACAGTTTAATCCTGATCATCACTATAGTTCTGTTGTTGTTATACTGAGGCTTTAATCATGTTCTCAGACTGGAAGTCCATGATAACCAACTAAAAACCAACTAAAAGGTCTGACAGTTCAATGCAGACTCAGGAATCTTTAAAATATTTTCCGGGGGGGGGGGGGGGGGGGGGTGCCCCCTCCATCCCCTTCACTTATGCTTGTACTGTAAATACCTGATCTGGTTACATGGTCCGTTTGCCCTTCTCGGATTGATCCTGTGGAGTTAGAGCAGGACGATCCGGCAGCATTGTGATGACAGCAGCAGAGGAGCCGAGGAGCAGAGGAGCGTGGTTCATGGGACTGCGGTGGAACTTCTCCAAGGAGGCGCTGGAGTGCAGAGCGCACGGTGCAGCCAGCAAACAAAACCCGGTGTCCCAGCTGTGGGACCAACAGCAGAGCAGAAGTCAGTGAAGGCTGGGTTGTTGGTATACAAACAAACGAGAAACACCGAAACGACACAAAGACGTGCGCAAACACACGGCGACGGCGATAACGCTGCGGGAGGATGTGCGCCTTTTACGCGCAAGGAAAATCCAGGAAAATGGTTGCTAATAAGATGCAGCGAGAGCAAATATGAAGATCAAAAAAACGGGAAAATGAGTTCATATCAGAGGAACACATCCAACAAGTGAAGAAGGAGAGGCGAGAAAACGGAGTCTGATGCTGCGAGGGCAGAGAGGAGGAGAGGAGAGAGGAGAGGAGCCGCCCGCCCGGATTCCAACCCCGCCTCACACACAAACACACACAAACACACTCCACTCCCCTCCACCTACAGGACAATTTCAGGAGGACATAATGGACATTTCTTTAAAATTACTTTTCTCTTTAAAGTAGGGACTAAGGATAAAAGTGTGTAATTTAATACAAAGTTTTCTCAATTAGGTAAATTTATATAATCGGTAAAATGGCGGAGACCGTCACCACATCGACAACTGATGGATTTACAATTTGCATTTTAATGACTATTGATTTATTTATTTGTTTTACTTTTGGCTGCTCATTGTCATCCTCTGACGTCATTCTGTAACAAAACATCCTCCTCATTAGGATCAGGGCTCTCCTGTACAACCTTGACCCTGCTGTGGGTGACGTCACATAACAAAGCAACATCAACGGGGTGGATATTGACTGACCTGTCAATCACAGCAGTCAACGGGGTGGATATTGACTGACCTGTCTGTCAATCAGAGCAGCGTTGCATTCACGTGTACCTCGTGAATTAGGTGTTAATTATAGACTATTTTCCTCTGATGATGATGATGATGCACTCTACAACAGGCAAAATCATGCCAAGAGAAAGTCATTTTAAGATCTTTACACTTTTAGAAGAGATGTTTCTATCAGATAATTCCTTCTTTGGTGAAGCCCCAGCTACTTTTGGGCAACATAGAAGGAACAAAATTTAGTTCCTATCAAATGTTCTGTTAGTTTTTGGCAAAAGAAAATGGAGCTAGATCTTCTTAACAAAATCTTCATAAATTCGATAGGCTGGTTAACATTCTGATGTGCTCTGAATTTCAAATGTGTTCATTTCCTCGGGCTGAACTTGATCAAATAAAAGACAAAAACACAGCTGAGACTGAAACTGTCTGACTGTAGAGGACGCCCCCTGTTGGACATGTCTTAACACATTAAGTTGTTCAGATCAGACATCTTTTACAATCAGTCTTAGAACTTTTCGACTGAGCCTGGTTATTTTTTTTTTGCTCTACATTGTACATATGCAGCCACAGCAGGGCCCTGATTGGCTGCCAGAGTGTTGCCGCTGTGCGTGTTATTGCTGTAATAACGAGGTCAGCGGCGATCAGTGTACAGACACAGGTTTTAATGAGGTAAAGAAAATAAATAACCCCACCTTACGCTGCGAGGGCTGCTTCATTCAGGATGCTCCCATTAGTGGAGAGGTCTGGGTAATGTGGTTGTGGTGGAGGTGGACCCCCCCACTCCCACCCCGCCCCACCCTAAACACAGACCACTGAGCTACAGTAATTGATTTGCCCTCAATCACTGGTCCCTTAATCTACTTACTGGTGCAGGCGAGTCCATGCAAATATTGACAGACAGACGAGGCCTGGACCTCAGAACCGAGAGGACGGAGAAGGCTGCAGACACGACACGAGCAAACGGTGAAAGTCAAAGAACGACGCTGGAAAATTCTACGTCCATGTCCAAAGAAATGATGAAGCTGGGTTATAAAAGTGCTTTGTGGAAACGTGATGTCCTCTGTGACTTTTGGCTACTAAATAAATCAATGTGCTGCTGTGGAAAAGTCAACTTCAGCAAGTTTTAGACCAGTATTCACATGAATGCTAATACTTGACCTCGTTAACGCAGCTCAACTCACTGATGGAGCCGATTTTAGATGAATATATGCGTGAGATGTCAAAACAGGAAGTACTTTTTTATACAGTATTGTAAAAAAAATATGAATGAATTAAACATATAGAGCATACTTTTTTATACAGTATTGTAAAAAAATGAGAGAATTAAACATATAGAGCGGGGGGGGGACTTATTTTCACCGAGGGCCACTTGAAGGGCCAGTTGTAACTGGAAGACTGTATAGATCAGGGGTCCCCAACCCCCGGTCCACGGACCAGTACCAGTCCATAGATCCTTTGGTACCGGGTCGCAGTGGTACACAATGAAACTATGTACTAATTTTTTACTAATTAAATAAAAAACTGCATGGACTTTATTAAAGGTTTTTGAACTCCCATGGGCCACACAAAACGTCTTGGCGGGCCACATTTGGCCCCCGGGCCTTTAGTTTGACACATATGATATAGTATATAGTGATTACACAAATGCATCCATTAAGACAAAACTTTTTTTGTGTGTGTTTGAAATTACTTTTTAGAGAAACATCTCATCGCACCAACCCGTAAATATCACGCACCTGCAAACTCCTGATCTTTTCTTCTGATCTCACTCCAGCCGTGACTTTCGAGCAGGTTTTCCCTCTGTATGATCCTGGTTTCCATTTCCTTGGTTTAGTGGAGAACCCATTGTCCCAGGTCCTCTTCAAAGGACAAGCTCAGTAGCCCGGTCCATCAACGGGTCACATGTAAGAACAAACAACCATCATTCACTCACACTGTGGTCAAAGCTTCAGAATACAGAATGAACGGCACAGATATGTTGCCAAGTCATAGATTTTTAAGCCAGGTGCTGTGAGAGGAAACAGAAAAACCTCTCAGCATCTCCAGACTTTATTAACGTCTGCAGATGCTGAGCCTCAGCCGTGATCAGGAGGCTGGAGACGCACTACACCGTTCACACTGTTCATGTTCGTGGTGTAGTATAATGGCAGCAGGCACAGTGAAGTGCACGGGGACAACACTATCTTGGAGCTGCAGATAGACCGGCCTGTCAGCGAGGGCTTTACTCCGACAGAACCACCAAAGAGTCAGACTGGTACCAACTGGATCAGAGAAAAACAGGGAAGACCAGGTTTTCAAAGTCTGGTTTCTGCAGATTACATTATTTTTTTAAAAAAGTTATATTTCTTGGAATTTAATATTACTAGAAATGTTTTTGGTGAAAATGTCAAGTTATGGAGTGAATATCAGTTTGATGGCACCATTCAGTTCCTCTGCCAGACACACTATCAATTACACCCACAGCTTGGGGGGGGAGGGTGAGGCGGGGGGGTTGAGTTTCATAGGCAAACCCTATGCACAGTATTGTCCAGATGAAATGCAATTATGAGTAAATATCAGAATTCACTAAACAGACCAAACACATCAAACCCATGAGTCAAACATGACAGGATGGTGGAGGTCGATCGTGTTTAGAGGAAAAGTAAATATCAGAATTCACTAAACAGACCAGACACATCAAACGTGACGGAAGAAAAACAACACGGGAGGATGGTGGAGGTCGATCACGTTTAGAGGAAAACAAGAGAATTTAAAGTTTCAAAGACTCAAACTGACGGCCTTCTACTTTTCTAATAATTCTAGAAATTATAAGAAAATTAACTTTTATATTTTATCCATACAGATATGATCACAGGTGCATTGTGGGATGTGATGAAAAATAAATAACAGTCTAGGAAAATCTAGGGCAGACTGCCGCACATGATCCAGACGGTTGGTAACGAACATACAACTCTATTATAAATGATGGAGTCACATCCTGTACACACACACACACACACACACACACACACACTGGCCTTCACATGACTAGAGTGAGTTAAGAGGGAGCAGCATCTCTATGGCAACCTGGGGAGTAAGAGGTCACTGTGTGTGTGTGTGTGTGTGTGTGGGACAACAAAGCTAATGCTATTTCCTTTGCTGGGAGGCAGCTCTTACTGGATGGTTATCAGGACCGGCCCATCCCTGGTGTTCTGACTTCATTGTCTTCCATTCAATGTTGTATTTTAATGGATTTGAATTTTAGGTTTTTTTTTGTTTTGTTTTTTTTTTTGTGGCCCAATTTCCATGTGTTTGGAAAATATGTTTCAATCTGTTCCTGTAGGAAATCTTCATGTCACCAGATCAGGGCTGGGTCACCGGCTGGTGTATTTTAGAAATGTTAGCAACAAACAGTTTAATTGACCTTTGACCTAGTCAGTTTGGTTGCCTTTTCATCAGTGGTGCCTGTGAAATAGGAACTGTCTATTTAAACTAGTTTCCTTTTCTAGAGCCAACGTTCACAGATGTCCTAGCTTTGATGAAGATGATGATGATGATGACAAATCTCTTAATATTTTCTATAACAGGACTAGTAAATGTAATGACAATCATAAAATTGTTACTATAAAATAAGTGTAGCCTTCAATACTTTAGCAGTAGAGGTTCAAGTTTGTGTTAATCTTTAGAAAAATAAAGATTTAGAGTCCGAACCGTTTAACCGAGGTCATCTAACTCTCATCTTCCACCGTGATGATACTGCTTTAGTTCCCACCAGGTCTCAGCGACTTTAAACGATACGTTTGGAGACCAGTGTTTACTGCTGACGTTTTAATTACTTCTGTCCCCGCAAAGTTAAATTTGGCCAAGGAGACAGAAGACAGAGGAAGTGTAGGGGTGCTGATGACAGAGGAGGAGGGACGGGAAGCAGAGAAGGAGACTGAAATTGAAGAGGAGCGAGAAGTGAGGAGGAAAAAAAAGGGATGTACGTGGGTGTTGACTGATCGTGACGGAGCATCAGGGCTGCTGGCTGTAAGTGGCTCCATTCATCAGGTGACCTGCTGCTCCTCCTCAGTCTTCTCTGAATGCATCCTTTCATCACTACATTTAAAAACCAAAGACACACAAGGTTTCGTCGTTAGTGGGAAAAAAAAGAAAAGGTGTCAATCAAACCAGCCAGAAACCAGCGCTGACATGGAACGACAATCTTCCTCAAACTTTCTTAACTTTTTAATGTTGAAGATTCAACTGAGGCTGGTAAAGCACTACTAACTAATTAATTAATAGAGATGCTGACAAGGAAGAAGACCTTTGGAACCGAGAGGAGAGCCTGGTGCCAGATATAAATGTAGAGCCTTAGAAATAAATCACTGGCCATTCTAAATTTAGTTAATGCGCAATATGAATATGCAAAAAGTACAACTCTGTGAATGGAACTACAGCCTCTCGGAATTTATTTCAGACTTTGAGTGGTGGCGTGCTGAAAGCTTCTCATCTGCTCTGAAGGTTTTTTTCCGAGTCCTATTAGTGACTCTTACGGCACTGCATCTGCAGCAGACCAGTGCTGTGCTGTTGGTGACGGAGTCCATATGAATGAGTGTGAGCCTGCGCCCAGCAGATATGATGTACAGCTGACTCTTTGTTCCACAAATCCACTGGGATGCAGCAAAGGGATCGACCAAGAGAGGGTTTAGCGTCAAAGATCGTTTTTTCTGGAAGAACCTAGAACAGAGTATCTCGCTGCACTGTTCTGTTTTTAACTAATATTTTAGTCATGTTTCAATGGAAGCCAGAGAGATTATAAACAGAGCACAAAGGGTTGAGGATGTGAGGGAAAGACGGAAGAGATTTGGTGGATGAGAGAGTAGAAAGAAGTGCATGGAGGAGGAACAATACCCAGTGATGGTGCATATTGTCTCTGTTGTCAGTGAAGGCAGCACTTTGATGCATTGCATCTCTGGACCAAAGACAATTCTGCAAATGCGGACAGCCTGGCGTATCTGCATATCGATTATTTGTGGCTGTCATAAATACACTTTATTGGAACTGTCAGCGCATGTTGTCTCATATAAACTGAGCCTGGAGATCAGCTGCAGCTGGTAAACAGCTCACATCTGTACCAGTGAGATGAGCACAGTGGGACAGCCCTGGTATTTGGTGTCAATACTGCGACTGCTGCTTTTTTTTGTTGTTTTTTTTTAAACAAAGAAAAAAATTAGAGTGTCAATACTGCGACTGCTGCTTTTTTTTTGTTGTTTTTTTGAAAAAAGTCGCAGGCGGGAAAAAAAATTTAATAAACATTGGACATTTATGAAAAAATAATTTATATTTAGTCAGCTAGCTCTGTTAACATAAGTAAAGGATGGGGTATTAAAACGTCCAAGTAGAGAGAGAGAGTGTTATTTGGGGCGTAAACAAAAATTGTTGCATACGCAAATCAATTTTATAAGCAGCAAGTTTTTCTCATTTTATACTTTTTCTCTAAATTCCTCATTTTATAATTAAACTGATTTAAGTGTCAACTCACAAACTTGCGTTTTCACTTCCTCCCTTTTTCCTGTCCAAGAGGAAGCTTCTCCGTGCTCTAACATCCAGGTCCTCTAAAGTCCTTAGTGTGTGAAGCCATATTTTCTCACAAAACGCCAGGAGGCTGTAAAAAAAAAAAACAGCCCTCGTTTGAAACGAATAAAATGTAAAAACAAGAAAAAGTCCAAGGAACAGTTTCTCCACGAACCACTACAGTATAAAACTAATCAGACTAAAACACTCTCCAAAACAGTGAGAACTATATATTTACCACCAATCACCATGCCATTGTTTTTAATTTAATTTCTTCTGCTCGATATAAATGTCACTCTTTATACAGTAGTTCCCCTGGTGTGAGTCACTACAGTCCAGGATCTGTAGCATTTTCAGAATTCAATGTTCTCTATCAGAGATATTTTGACACATTTTTCTGCATCAACCTTTTTTTTTTACTTTTACTTTTTTATTTATTCAACCAAAGAACACAAACTTATTGACATAATAATACCTTAATAAGATCTAACTTTGGTTTATTCTCACGATTTCAGAATTGATGAAATTGGAGGAAGATACTCACCCAGCAGGAGTGGCATTTAAAACAGTTTTAAAACTGGGAAGGAATATAAAAAGTATTACATCGAAGGTTGAACAGATTAGAAGAGATACAGAACAAACCTGCAGGGGAGAAAAATAAGACTTCAGAAAAAGAAGAAGATAATTAGTGAGCGCTGTCTCTGAAAACCTCAGTACAACTGCCCCCAGGGTCAGAAACAGAAAGTGAAGTAGAAGAAAAGGAAAGTATTACTTCTACCTGAAGATAAGCCCGAATGAACGCCACTGCCTGGCCATTCTTTATTGGATTCCTGACTGAAAAAGGTCAACAAGTATGATTATTTTGATCTTGAAAAAGTTTTAACATTTGTGAAATTATTTTATTTCTGTGAATAACACTGAAATATTGAAGCTGAAAACAAAAGAAGGGACGTTTCGTGTAAACGAAATATTGAAGCTGAAAACAAAAGAAGTGACGTTTCGTGTAAACCAACAAGTAAAGAAGTAAAAATGTTTCAAACTCACCTGCGCTACGAATTTTCTTGTATAGTCAACATTTTTAGCCCTTAAAATACAAAACTGCATTTGACACAAAATATATATATTTTCTTTAACGAACCAAAAGTATTCTCCCACAGCCATGAAGATGAGGTTTGGTGGAAATGCACGATATGCAACTGTCAGGTTAGACAATCGGTATTTTCTCTGGAGGACGACAAAACTGCTGATTGATGATATTTTTTTCATGCTTAGTAGCAATTTCCCAGAGAGACGACTACAGTTTTCGCAATCCATCTAAATAACAATATCTTAGATTGACACTCAAAAAAAAAAAAAGAAGCACAATGTTAAAACATCAGAACTGCACATTCAGCGAGACCGGCTGGTGACCATCCCATTTTAGACCCCAGGGCCAAATTCCCTGTGAAAAAAACACCCCCCCCTGGTGGCCAAAAAAAAAAGTTTGCACAGTCAACACAGTCTGTGACACTGACAGTTATCATGTGTCTGTCAGTCAGTGACTTGATCGTCATGAAACCATCAGGTCGATTTTGTGACCAGACTCCAGGAGCTTTTATTTCGTACATGTCAGGTGAACTGTTGAAAACAGAGACGGACCTTCATTATCGTCCAGTCAGCAACTGTGAGCAAATAAGGTGTGGAGATTCTAACAACAGCACAACAGATAAAAACAATAACAGCGTTTGGCAAAATAGCAGTGTTATAAATCACTAGTTGGGTTTCGGTTCAAAACCCAGTACCAATACTATTAGTTAATTAAACGCTTGGTGAGGCAGGGTTGGTTAAAGAAATTACAGGATAAAATTCTAGAGTTAGACAATCCCTAAAGTCCCTGACACTGATGTATAAAACTGGACTGGAAATAAACTACAGACAAAACTCAGAATATAAACTCAGAATGTAATTGTTTTCTTCGAGGTAAAAGAAAAAAGAAGCTGGTGCAGCCTAAGACTTATGCACTAAGAATTTCATTGGATTTTTACTTTCTACAAAGTTATTTACTCCGGCCTGGAAAGGTCAGGGAACATTAAAAGTTCCAGCCTAATGATCCAGGACTTTAGATCTTTATAAGTCTGTGGGTTGAGAATTTTTCTCACCAAAAATGATTGTATTTTAACATTAAAAATAACTGAGGGTAGAGTCTAATACAAAAACAGATCATTAATAGGATGAAGGTCTCGTTGATAATCACACCAGACGTTTGACCAATGAAGCAGAGAAACCTGCGGAGAAGTAATTAATACTTCACCCTGTTCCTATAAATCACATCACTTAAATTACTGGCATTTTCTAGCAAATAAGATTTTATTTTATTTGACTGACAAAGAAATACTTCCATTAAACAAGAACAATATTCAAAATTGTGTTTTTCCTTTTTTTTTGCATTTGTTCTCAATCAAAGATTTGCTGCAATAAAATAAAATAAAATTAAACTAAAACCGTCTTTATCCATAATAGGAATCTTTAACAGAACAACAGTAAAATAAAGTGACTCTGATATCAAATTAAAACATTTCAACATAGATTAAGGTCCTAATGCTCCCGTGAAATAAACGTTCTTTACAAGTCGGTAAGACTCCCAGGTCCAAAACGACTCCATAAAATTGACGTAACATAATTGAACAATATAAATGAATATCTTTGTGTTTGTCCATTAGCTTTTAGTGGAGGCTCCACCTACCTGGGCCCAAACAAAGGGAACAGGATGCTGGAGTTTCTGAGTTGTAACAAAGACAAAGCAGCACCTGCAACAGAATAATGAAATTAAAAAATGTTATTATCAAAGACAAAGACAAAACACTAATCATACAACAGCTGATGAGACATGGTGTTAAAAAAAAAAAAATTAGCTCATGTTGCATAGCTCTTGTCATGATATTTTGAGCAAGTTAAACTAAACACACTAATCTTGGCAATAACGTACATACTTTATTGTTCGATATTTATAATATTTAACCCAACATTAATATTTAGCACAAATCTTTTTTGTGCTTTGAAGCTCGGTTTAATGATCCAGTTTGAATCTGCTACGTGGACGCTCGGTGGAGCAGCGGCGTATCAGTATCAGCACAAATGCAATCAAAGCAGTTTGTTGGGTCAAACATCTCTGGTAACAGGTCTAATTAAATCTGTGTCAGGTTCTCGGTACAGGTACACCCACCGCTGCACGCACGCAGGAGGACGGAAATCAATTTTCTCAGCCTGCATCCACGGGTGAACTAATTTCAATGATTTTTGCCCCAGTGTAGCAGGACGGAAAGATGGAGAGGAGTACGCCAATGGGCAAGTTCAGCATGAGAAGATCGAACCTGGATGCCTCTGTTTCACTGTGACTACTTCATGATGTCAATAAGTATTTAAATACGACATTTACTGCAGTTGTGAATAAATGAGCAATACCCCGTCTGCTGTCCTGTAAGTGCCCCAGGTAAGATGTGTTACTGTTCACAGGCATCAGGATTGGTTGTGGTTTCACCAACAGAGGAGCGCCACCTTTTGGATGATAATGCTCCTTTTTCTGCGTTCGACTGCAGGAGCTGGAAATACTGCTGTGTTGGATCACTTGAGGCACCTTTCTCAATGTCTGAAAAGAAAAGAAAGTTCGATTAAGTAAACTTTCATTCAGTTCACACTGAATTTGCTAACGTAAAAGTCAAGAAATGATGCCTCTGTTGGCGCTGCCTCAGGCTGAACCAGATCTGGGATTGTTGAAGGGCTGGACTCTGTAGGACTTGTTGGGACGGTAGAAGGACCTTTGGTCTCCGAGGCCTGGCCTTGTTCATCACAGCTGAGTGCTTGGTCCTGTTGCAGATCAGCAAATGGGTTAATCTTCGTGCCGTTTGTGATAACATAAAATCATCATCACGCAGTCCATCTTCCTCATGGTTCTGTGATAAAGTCAGCGGTGCACACTGCCTGGTCAGCAAAGAAACAGTCCTGCGTTTGAGAATTTCAGCAGTCAGCGGTTTGAAAGGCATATCTGTGAACGCTAATCTTCAAGGACAACAGAGGGCAGTAATGGTAGTTGTTTAAGGCAACAATAAGCCTGTAGTAACAGGATGAGTGTTCAGATGTGGAGCTGCTTCAGTTGGTCACCTAGTGACATCATCAACATTATGTTTCTATGAATTCAATCACGATGCAACTTAATTTCACAAGGGGCTTATCCCGAGATGACGATGCAGGAATTCATTGAACTCAGGGAACAGGATTTATTATTTTACAAATGGATTGGCCACCACTGACATCAACCCAATAAAAAAGATTTGGGATGTATCACAGGAGACTGTGTTCAGCTGGCAGACTCTTTCATCGTCAACACTAATAATAATCAACATCTTTGTGACAAATTAATTGAATTTTGGATAGAAGAATAGCATTGGTCAATGTTGAGGTTTTGTTAAAAAAAAATACTACCTCAGTGAGTTTTGATTTTTGAATTTTTTGATGTAACAATGCTGTAACGTTTGTCAGCTTCATGTTTCCAAAAGAAGCTGAATGAATGTTTTCATTCATTCATGTGATTACATCATGATCAGAGTGAATCACGACTAATCATGAGCAACCAACATTTCTGTATATTACTAGGACAAACACACCTGCTTTTATTTGTGACTAATCCAAACGATGGAATTATTAAAAAAAGAGAACTGTCCAGAAAATGTTTATATGAAAATGTTAACTATATCCCAAAAGTTTGGTCGTTATTGTGCAAACTTGACAGTTGCTTTCAAAACTTTAAATTAAAAAAACCTTTACAATATTAACCAGTCTACAGTCCATCACAGACCATTTGCCAATTGTGTCAGTCGTACTTGACCAGAAGTAAAAACCTGGGATTTTAAGTCTGAGGTGCTTGGAATAAACACAAACTCTTTTTGGCAGTGTGTGCAAAACAAATACATGAGTGGATGGTTAGTGGAGTTATTGGCTCTACATAGTGTATTCTGCAATTGTTTGTCTAATTAATTTCACAAATTAATTAACCTGGTTAACATGGCTAATGTTGACAGACTCAGTTCACACTCAATGCCACAAACACGACAGAAACTTGGATGAAAGGGTCTGACCTCCCAGTTCTTTATGAACTCCGGTGCAGGAATCTCTTCTTCTTTTCCCTGAAACAACAACAGGGACACAACCAGTGATTAATAAAAAAATATATAGGCATTAAAACAGCAGGTGCAGCAAAAAGTGCACAGATGTTGTTAATGTTTTTTTTTTTTTCATGAGTTAAAGGATCAGTTGCTTCATTCAAAGAACAGCGTTCACCTCATTAGTCACTCCTGCAGGCATTACACAGTCCACTGACTGACTGTCATCTTTTTTATTAGCCAACAAAAACTGTGACCTTCCAACAGCCTGACTACGCATTTGGCAGCACTGGCCTCGCTCTACCAACCCACACGCCTTCAATGTGATGTGTGTGTGTGTGTGTGTGTGTGTTTGCTGGTGTTTGTGCACCAGTACAGTATGCATATTGAGCGATGTTAATCCTGCAGCACTAACACAACATCCACTGAGATATGCAACAAAAAGTGTGCTTATAGCAAAATAAAAAGATTTTTATTTGAAGCGGGGGAAGTGCAAATATTAATAAAAAAAATTTCAAAAGAAGAAAATCTGCAAAAAAAAAAAAAACTTTTTCAAAAGGTTCAGCACCACAGGAGGGGAGCAGCAGTAAACTACTAAAAAACTAAAGGGCTGGAGAATTATCAGGACTTTTAAAAGAATTTCATAGTAAACTACTAAAAAACTAAAGGGCTGTAGATTTATCAGGACTTTCATAAAAAATATGAATTCTTTGGGGGTTCATGGTATTATATTGTGACAGTGATTTATTTCTGGTTTTGTAATCTGATGTATGAATTATGAATGTTCCAACATTTACAAAAACGTTCCGTATCCTTCTGAAGGTCGACTAAACTCCTGACTTCTCAACAACAAATTATGTTAACTTGATGTCAGAAAAATCTAAGTGCAGCTGAGCTATTTTTATTAGTTGTTAAATATTTTGGGACTAAATAATAAATGAAATTTTGTTATGGTGCTGATTTATGACAAGAACTTTTTTACTGTCTCTGTGTTTCATTGTTATTTACAACCCTTTTTCATTTTAATTTTGTTGGCACTTGTTCTAAGGCTTATGATGCAATTTTTAAATTTAGTCGCATATTAGTTTACAGTCCAGTAAAAAAAGGTTGTGGAGTTTCAAGATTCTGAAGTTTGGACACTATCCACGCTTTTCTATATGTATGTGTATAACACCTTTAGTTTGGCTGAGGATGAGTGTTGCTGAGTGCGTTTCTGCTCAGTGGACGTTAGTTCTTCTGCTAACTCTGGCAGGTGAAACGTTCCCTTCCCCAGGTACAGGCTCACTGGACTGAACTGCACGCAGAGCTGAAAAAGCGACAAAGGAAACAGGGAAAACTGATTAAAAATGTTTGATCACATTAGTGTATGTTTGATATATTAAAGTATTGATTGTATCACAGTCAGAGGGCGGAGTTTTCAGTGTGAATGACTCACTGCTTCACTCTCGGCACAGCTACAGGGTGTTGCGTGTCCTTGGAGTATCAGAGCTGTGTGGACATAAACGTCCTCCGCTGTGTGCGTGTCACACAAAAAGAGCTGCAACACGTCTCCTGTGTAGCAATCGAGAGCGCCCACTAGAGGACGATCACAGCACAGCTTGTGGAAAGATGATGTAGCCTTGTCAGTCCAGCTGCCCTGCAAAATATAAACCAAAACAAACACAAACTTTTTGACAGAAATAGGCTGCCCTGCAAAATATAAACCAAAACACTAAACCAAGACTTTTTGACAGAAATATTTGAATACATGTACACAGTATCTTGTAAATTTGGAGCATGAATATCCATTAAATAACACAATGTAGAATAATTACAAAATTGTTTGGCAGAAGTATGCATTAAGTTACTACTAAACCTAATATTAATATTAAATGTACTCACAGTACTTGGTTTAACTGCAGCAAGTGATGAGGGTACAGCTTGTGCTGGAATAACAGAATAACAAAACCTAGAAAACAAAAATATTATAAAACACACACACACAGATCATGTAGTGGCAGAAGACCATGGTGCAGCTGCTTTAGTCTGTGAGAAGACCCTACTTCAGGAACATCAGTTGGTGGCTCAGTACGACAGTGGTATCTCCGTAGTCAACAAAGTACACTTGGACCTCAGTGGGGCTTATGGTTTTGTGAATCACCACTCGGTAAAACCACAAATCCACAGGTGACACACAGCAGACCTGACCTTGTCTGATGAACCGTTTAGGAAGGTGGTAGCGCTGAGCTACATCAGAGCAAGAGTAAAATCTCCTACAAGAGAAGAGAACGAAAGAATAGTTTTGTGGCTGCGCTGTAGTGACTACCTGCGTAAGAGGTTTTGTTTCTACCACCTCATGTCAATCATCATCTCCTCCATGGCCTGCGCTTCTTCAGTATTGCAAAAGCGAATGTAGAATTTTCCAGGTGACTCCACATGTTCCACCAGGACTTGAACAAGCTCTCGAGCATCGTGGCGTGTTGGTGGTTGGAGATATTGACTCTGCATGGCATCCAGTGGCACAGTGGGACTGTTATGGACCTGGATGTCAGTGTAGACACCAGGTACCTTTAAAGATTAAAAAAAAAATACTGCATGTTTTTTTTATATTGTGCATGACATCATGAAATAAATTAAGGAATTACAAGTGCTTATAAAAATTACAATGAAGTTTAAGTAAAAAGACAGGCCTTACAACTTTCTGTATCTTGGGATCTTTCCTGATCTCCAGGTCCTCAGTTATAGTTTCCATAATATTTTCATTGTCCACTTGCAGTTTGCTCTCCCAAGGAGATATTTTAGAGTTGAAGTGACTTTTCATATGTGGTTGCTTTACATCACTGCCATTTTCTAAAAAAAGACGTGTAAAATATGTGAGATTCACATGTGAAAAAAAAGTGTTTTTGTTCAAACTGAAACTATTTTCAGAAGAACAAATCTTCCCTCACTAATTTTTATTGAGTTTTCATTCACACCTTGCAGTGTAGCGTGACTGCCTTGTATTAACGTGACTCTCAAATCTTGTCCTCTGTCGCCCTCTGCGGGTTTAAGGTGGAAGATGTTGCTCATGGCACTGAGCAGCTCAGTGACGCTAAAGAAACCGCTCTGTTGTAGAGGCAGCTCCTCTCCAAAAAGCTTCTAAAGAACAAAATAAACACAGAGAAACTTTCATTAACGACACAGTGTGATTATTATTCGGTCTATGTAAATGTTTTACTGCGATTTAAGACAAATATGTCAATAAGTGAGAGACATGGCTGTTTTTTTACCTTATACTCAGCAGGCAGAGCATGAACTGATAGACCAGCACTGGTCCGGCCTACAACCTGCAGTGGAATTTGGTTTGTGACAAATTTGTAACAGTTTGGGACAATATATTGCAAGTTAATTTGAGAACTTATAGAGATATCAAAACATAAGTTAAATACAGAAATGTATATGAAGCCTGGAAAAGCCTGACCTTTTGTAGTTTGTCTTTTAGCTCCTCACTGATGGAGCTCACAACTCCAGCCTCCAAAATACACTGATGAAGCTCCTCTTCCAACTGGGTTCCAATTTAGAATAATAAAAGAAGACACTTACACATACTTTTACATAAACTATACAAACTACTTGAATAAAACCTCAATAATTTGGCAGACCACAACCTCATGGTTGTCTAATTCTACCACCACGTTTATCAATTCTCAATATGTAAAGTATATACCACAGACTGTTGCTGCCCTTTTATGTTTCTCTGTTTTCTCCTAGTAAATGTATAATTTAATATATTAAATGAACCTTCTGTAAACACTGCTGTGGGTGATGATCTTCCTGTTTGGGCCGTGTTTCATGTTCCTGGTTCTTGTCAGCACAATTTGTTCTGTTACTTTCAGTTACTGACTCCTTGGGTTCCTTCTTGTTTTCAGCAGGTTCCTGGATCACTGGACTCTGAGGATCTTGATTTAGAGATCACATGGGGGGAAAAAACTGTTGACTGCTTTGTTAACTGTCACTAAATTGGATGACATAGCATTAAAATATAGAATAGGAGAGGGTATTATATGATTAAATCAATTATTTGGAAAACCCACCTGGGGCTGTAGTCGATTGAGAGCTGGCTGGCTGACCTTTGACTGTTGGCTTGTCAGTCCTGAGTGTTTGAGGTTTCTTTACTGTTGACTTAGACCAGATCTGCAGTGACCTGGGCAGCATGCAGTCCCTCAAAACTACAACTGAGCCCACCCTGCTCTGCTGGATCATGACCAAGTCTGGTGCTGCCCCCAGCATCTCTCCAGTGGAATAGAACCCATAGCTGTGCACTCGCAGAGGTTGACCAAAACAACGCAAGTAGCAGGACTCCAGATCAGATAACCTGAGGGGACCCTGGAAGAGAGTACAGTTTATTAATCACAAGAGAGACTCTCCTTAAGAGTATTTCATTACTTAATATGACATACCAAACAGGACAAAAAGAACAAGCATTCATTATGTTAAAAGTTTCGGGATATAAAAATGTGAGACCAAACTTGTGAGAGGAGGATGCGCAGCTGTGTTCTGAGTTGAGCAGGTACAGGTGGAGGAACATGACCTTTTCTGGGTAGAACCACAAAGGGGTGGGTGTGTTGAAGGCGAGTTGAGGTGTATCTGGCACTGCTGCTCCTGATTTTCTTGTCAGCCTTACATGTTCGCTGGTTGACTACTAGCTCTTGAATTTTCTTCGTGGCATCGTTGCCAACAGCTGTAAGGACAGAAACCAAAGCAAGATCACAACACTACATTTTAAGATCTAAAACCAAAGCAAGATCACAACACTACATCTTAAAAGAACTCGGAATGTGTCATCGCTGAAAACACAATACAAATCTGAGATAATGTTTTGCAACATCCTACCCTTTAAATAAGTAGAACCGTCTGCTCTATGGTCGACAGATACCGTGTCGGGCATCTCCTTTACCATGTCCATTATGTTCCTGAAACCCAGCGGTTTCAGGGGTAAAGGACGCCCTAACAGTTCAACATAGTCTCGTCTGAGCTGCTCAGGATCCAGACCTATCTTGGATGAAGTGAGCAATGAGCGAATGTCCTTCTTCAATTCTGCCAAAACCTCTTGCTGGCTCATCTTGGCTAAAAATAATAATTAAAAAAAAAACACAAAAACACGAAATGGTTATCACTGTTGATTTATTACTGCAGAAGGATCATATAGGGGCTAAAAGTTCTGATAGAAAATGTATTCTCAGTAGTACTGTGCCATAGTGGCCAAAACAGTGAAAAAGTTATGATCTCAGCATCTCACTACTGTGGACTAAACAGAATGACGTAAATGTACGTTAGACATTTTCCAGTTTCCATTATTATCTATACGATATCCTGACTGGTTTCGTGAATACGATATCAGTCAATAATAATTAAATAACTTCATTAACAATCTTTGTTGAATAATTTCCTCACTCATAAGTCGTTGGTTTGTTGTGCAAACTATTCTGTAATACAGCTTGCTCACATAATCGTGGAACATATCTGAAAAGTAAATGTATTTTAGCTTCTATTTTCCCATTGTTTCATTGACCAACCCATATCAAATCATAACGTTTGTACCGCAATTTCAACCTCAATCTGCTACTAGCTATTTCAGATTAAATGAGCCCCCATCCGTGATTATTGTACTGCGTGAGAATCCAAAAAAACAATATATCGTTACTAGTGTATATACAGTTGTACTTAAAAAAAATTAAAGAGACAATGTCTAAGCATTTGAAAATATTCTGAGAGAATAAGACTTTACCAGAATGTTCGATGTGACTGTCTGTTGTTAGCATGTAGCCACAGCTGAACTTCGGGACTTCACACCTGCGGCTGTGTTACGGTGTTTTCTGTTGAATTCAAATGGACATTTATCAGAAGGGGGTATAAATGAAAACCTAAACGATAAACTGAACAAATTCCAATGTTGTAGTTAAGTAGGTTTCTAAATAGTACGATTAGTAGTTGTACACACACGAGATGATGCGTTCATGGACACCACGGTATAAGCTCTTGGTGGATTGGTAGTCATAGTTTGTTTTTCTTGTTAAAAAAAACAAACTATACGGCAGCAACGAAAGAAACATAAAACAGGGATATATATTTGATTCTATGTATGCGTAAAATGTATAAGAAACTACAGCAAATCTACAACAAATCACATGAATGATCGTTCAGAATTCACATCGGTCATTTGAGCGTTGAAAAATGTAAATATTAAAAATGTTGACTATATAAATATATATGCAAACATTTTTTTGCTTGTGTAAGGTAAAAAAAATACTTAAAAAGCATAAAGTTAAACTGTAATAATCAAAGCTCATTTTAAAAAATGTAGAGTGGATTTTCCTAACATTTATAAACAACAAGAAGTAGAAGTAAATAATGTTCAAAATTCTAAGCTACAGGGAATAGAGTATGATAAGGTCAAAACAGATATGGTATTTATTTACCTAGTGACCTGAATGAGTAGGTTTGACATGAACAGTGTTTATAATTAATTTAGTTTAATTTGGGTTTGCAACAGGGGAGGATAGTGGAGATGTTTTCTTTGGAGAAAGAAAACATTCATCAGATTCCTCCATCTACGCATTCCTCTGAGGACACCCTTTGGTGTTACTCTGTTAACTCACCAATGGAGGCAGTATTACTGTACGTATATGAAACTACAGTTTGGAGTTACATGGGTTGAGATGAAATTTCAGTAAATATTCCCAAACATTCACTCACATGATTCTGTGACTTACACAATACTGGAAGCCTGCTGTGATTTTTGTGTAAAACTTCTCCCCTAATGGGATGAAATGTGGGGGTTATTTAAGGCGATGTGGGTTTTTAGAAACCTTACAAGAGACAGGACCTGGAATTGGTAACAATTTACTCATGAGATTGAAATTTGTGCCGATATCTCTATGTTTTAAACAATAAAACCCGAGAAACTTACAAGGCAGAACAATAAGATTTGATATTTGTAACTTATATCCTCTGTCATTCTAGAATCTTTTCCCGCTGACCATAACAAAACAATAAAGCAGTGTAACACATGGCACTCCCACAAACTGTACTCCTATTCACAAACAATCTGACTCAGAGTCCACAGTTCCCTACAACAGCGGGAGGAGGAAAGAAGCAAAAAAACTAACCCTAAAGCTGCAGAAGATTTTAAGCAATTTCTCATTTAAATCTCAAAAGCAGTCATTTTTTTTCTCCTGGAAAATATGGAGAAGACCTCCAGCGTCCATTTTAACAACGGGACAGAATTTAAAACAAAACCCAAAAGGGAGAGTGAAAGGGAGGCAACAGCAGCATCATCAAGTCATCGCCAAAGGACTTCCAAGGCAGGCCGGCTTCCTGAGGCGAGGAAAGAGAGACGACAGAGGGAGAAACAGAAGAGAAATGAGGAACAGGAAGGAGAGTTGAATTTAAAATCCACTGTGGTGGACATTGACAAAGTAAGAGATGATCGTGTCAAAGACGAAAACCTGGGGCTACTGGAGGCAGCAGAGCAGGAATATGGTGAGACTTTCTATTTAACGTAGAAAAGCAGACTTTATACTTTTCCCTCTGTTATGTTTGGAGATTTTATTATATATATATGTACTTTAACTCAGCAGGTTCGAAGCACAGAGGACTGGGGGTCTTTGAGTGGCTGCTGATTGTCCTCGTCATGACGTTGGTTCTTGTCTTCTTCCCTCTGTCCATATGGTTTTGTGTCAAAGTACGGACTGCACAAGAAACAAATATGACACAAATATAATTTATTATAATTTTACATATATATATATATACAATAGAACACACAGCATTAAAAATGTGTACATTAATAGCTTTTCTTAAATATATAACACAAACATATGAAATATTTGTAAATCAAGGAGAGGACAAAAAGGATATTTTATAATTTAAATTTAAGCTTACATCATATTGTATGTATATTTTCCTCATGCAAATAGAATAATCATAATAAAGATGAACTGAAGTAATTTGATATTTCAGCCTCATGTATTTCCTCATAAAAACTAACAAATGTCTGTTCTTTGGAGTGACAGATAGTCAGGGAGCACGAGAGAGCTGTGGTCTTCAGACTGGGTCACCTCCTGCGTGGAAGACCCCGAGGACCAGGTTAGCAACCACACAGTTGATGAAGGTCCCAATCAAGAAAATATGTTTTAATTTTGATTGAGATTTTCCCTGCACTTGACAGTCACAGAAAATGAAAATAAAATAAAAGTAAATTATCCGGCTCTTTATCAAATATTTTTTTCCCTTCTTTTCAGGCCTGATTTTTTATCTCCCACTCCTTGATGTTTGTCACAAGGTCGACATTCGACTGAAAATGATGAAGATTCCTCTCCATGTGGTACTGAATAAAATTATTATTATTTTTACTAAAGTATAGTCACAAGCAGACGCAAATGTAAATGTATCAGCTTAAAAATCTGTGTACATGTGTATGTATACACTCACACTCTTTGTACACAGGCGGTGACGAAGGACTTGGTGAGACCAGAGCTGAGCGCGGTGTGTTATTACCAGATAGAGAACATGGCTCTGTGCACCACGGCTCTGTCCGATCTGACCTCCCTGCTGCAGACTGTGGTCCAGGCCGCAGTCAGAGATGTCCTGGCCCAACATGCCTTCAGTCACATCCTGCAGCACAGAAGGAGAATCGGTCAGCAGGTCCAAACTGCTGTGGACTCTGTCGCCTGCCGCTGGGGCATCAGGGTGGAGAGAGTGGACATGTAAGACAAAAAAACACTCAAAATTTGCTAAACACGTATTCCCAATGTATTTAGAAAGAACCTTGGAGGCCAAAAACTACGAAGCTGCTGTTGAAAACTGGTTTCCTTTTCATGCAACACTTTCCAGAATTAAAAAAAGGTGATCATCATTAACATTCTGCTTGTTTTTTTAATTTCTATTAGAGATGAGGTCACCTTTCCTGTTGGGTTACAAGAGAGTCTGGCTGCTGAGGCCGAGGCACAGAGACAACAACAGGCCAAAG
The DNA here is from genome assembly GCF_000523025.1 of Cynoglossus semilaevis. Taxonomy (NCBI): domain Eukaryota; kingdom Metazoa; phylum Chordata; class Actinopteri; order Pleuronectiformes; family Cynoglossidae; genus Cynoglossus; species Cynoglossus semilaevis. The sequence goes on from NC_024308.1 coordinate 4,775,256, forward strand.
TAAGAAAGCATCACTATTTTTGCTATTTTGTAATTTTTGCTAAAATCAACAGAAGTGCAGATTTGACCTCAACAGTATAACTGATACCACAGACAACTGCTCAAATCTTAGTTCCTATTTAGCTGGTTAATATAACGTGTGTATATATAAAATGTAACTTCTAGTCTAGTCTAGCTGAAATTTTTTTTGATAAAATGTAACTTAAGTCTAGCTGAAAATTATTTTTTTGTTTTATTAATTTAACAGTTTTTGTTGCAGGTAAATGGGCTGAAATGATGTCCATTTACCTTCACTTCAAACCTACAGTTAAAGTCAAACCTCAATTCACATAAAAGAAAATCCTCCTTTTCTTCCAGGTCAAAGCTGCTGAAGTGGAGACAACAGCCTGGGAGGGGTTAAGAGCCTCCTTCCGTCACCTCCACCCTGCCCTGGTCCTCCCATTCCCCCCTGACCTCCTCAGTTTGACCTCCGACCAATCATCCTTACCTCCCCCTCCGCCTCCCGCTGTGGAGGAAGAAGAGGCAACGGTGACGGAGGGGGGCCGAGGAACAGACTCCCCCATGATGTGACTGTCAAGAAGGGTTTATTAAAATCATCAACTCCACTACATTTGTAGATTGAAACGCATTGTATCAAAGGCCAGTAAAGGGTAGTGTGATTTTAATGAGTATCAAGCAAAAGTTTAGACTTTTTATAAATATAATTTATGAATAATTTTTAAGACTGCACTTGTTAGGACTATAATAAAGTATAAAGAAGTCTCAGCCAAGACACTCAATAACAAAAAAGATGCTTCAAAAGCAACTTCAATAAATATGTTGTTGTTAATTTTATATTTTTGTATTAATATATTGACATTCTTTTTCTCGAGCAGCATTTAAAAAAAAAACAGATCAGCGTTTCTTCGCCCTTTTGCTGTTTGTGGATCTGCCCTCAGGGTTTGTTTTTTTGGGAGGATGCTGGTGAACTGCTGCTGGCGGGGGAGGCGGTGGAGATGGGGAGAGTGGTGGAGGTGTTGGTGTTTTCTTTGTTTCTGAAACACAAACAAACTAAGGTATGAGAACCCTCCAGTCTGTGTGTGTGTGTGTGTGTGTTACCAGCGGTGGTATAAAGTGGAGTCTTTACCGTCATCACTCTTGAACTCCAGACTGGGCCGACCTTTCAGTTGTTTCTCCAGCTCTAGAATCTTCTCCATCGCCGCCTGAAGGTCTTCTTCAGCTTTTAGAGCTCGCTGCTCTGTTTTCTGGAGCCGTAGCTCAGAGTCACTGTGGAACAGAAGAAGAAAATCACAGAAAATCTGCTGCTGGATCGTCACATAAAGATAAAAAAGTATTCTTTCACTGAATGTTTTGACTAAAATAGGTTTATTTGCATTCATTGAAGAAATAATTCCATATAAACATTTCACTGAATCTAAACTTACTGGAGTTCCTGCTGTAATAATGTGATAGTGTTCAGGTCACTGAAAGCCGTTTGAGTGTCCTCTGTCGCTGCAGAGACCACCAGTTCCCCGGTCTTACAGGCAGAGCAGAAAAGAAAAGACAGAGAAACAAAACAAATATATCAGTGGAATAAAACTGTCGAAGACAAAAACTTTAGTTCAGTCAAACATGTGTGATGTGAACAAGTGTGTGTACGATTCATCGGTCTGACCTCACTCAGGTGGATGCTGCTTTCATCCAGACTCCTCTGAGCGATATTTCCATCATAGTCAATGAACTTCAACACTGCTGACTCACCAACTGACAGCTCCTCCTGCAGGACAACCACAGCACTGCTGACTGTTCGGAATGAGTGAGTGAGTGAAAGGGTGAGAAAGTGAATCAATAAAAGAGAGCAAGTGAAAAACGAGAGTGAGGTGGTTAGTGAGTGAGACAGTGAGTGTGTGAGTTACTAAGTAGAATGAGAGGAAGAGCCTGAGGTAGTGAGTGAGTGAAAAAGACAAATTGAGAGCGTGAGAAAAAAAGTGACAAACACATTCGTAAAGTGCAGTTAGAAACAGACTACTACACTCATTAAAGGATGTAAAAGTACCTCACATGTGCCTCGATGTAGTTTTTCGTGTTCCTCACTTTTGCTCTTTGAAAAGAAGAAAAGTATTTTACCAGCTCAGAGAAGGAACCATCTTCATAATTACTGATATTTAATTAATTAACCCAGTGAAAGGTTACAGCATGTACAACGGTTGTGTTTTTCACAAACTCACATTTCTCAGTTCTGCCTCAGTTTTATCTTTGTCCTCGGTGGACGTGAGAGGATCTACTGACAGATCTCCCTTCTCCTGTAAACATACAAAAATATTATAACATTATATTTATTTCTATAAACATATTTACAAGTTAAATAATAAAACATAATAATAAGTTAAAATCACTGAAGTCTGGCTGCCATCTCCTGGCAAAGCTGAGATATAACTCCTGGAGGAGGTGACAGGCTGCACCTCCACATTATCGCCTTTAAACCCTGAGAGCAGGATTACACAGGTCTCTGTCCAGTCCGTGCTCTCATTCTAAAAACATAGAAACAAAAAAAAATATGGCATGTGACGTACATTCAAAGATTTGCTCCGCCTACTGGACTGTAAAATATATTTTACGTAGTTTGTTGTTTGTTTTTTTACCTGTAGCTTCCTGCACTCATCCATCTCATCATCATTCTCAGTTTGATGTGACAAAGTCTGCTGCTCCATAACCAGCTTGTACACGCTGAGTTCTCAGTTTGATGTGACAAAGTCTGCTCCAGAATCAGCTTGTACACGCTGAAGTCAAAGACAAATATTTACTGAGGAGTAACTTTCTCATCATGTCCTCCTCCTTCTAAATGATCATGTCTCAAATTATTATTTAATTGGCTTTATTTGATCCAGACAGACAAGAGCTTCAGTACCTTGTGATGATTCCAGAAAAACTTTCCACTTTGTCAGACAGAAGTTTGGCCTCTGCCTCCAGGGTCTTCACTGAGACGTTACTAATGTTCAGAGGATCGTGGTCCTGCTCCTCACAGTGGTCAGGTACCATCAGGAGCAGAAGGTTAAACATCCAACGGGTTTGAGCAGTGTGAATAGATCTGACCTGACAGGAAAATAAACAATGGACAAAATCTTGTCAGTTTCAGGACAAAAAAGTTTCAGGACAAAAAAGGACCTTAAAGGAATTTACCTCCTCAGTGAGTCTGTGGTTGTCACCATCAGTGAACTTATAAAGATTGGTTATAAACTCCTTCACTCTGTCCACGACCTCCTCTGTCTCTGTACTGTTGATCATAAAAGGAACAACCAGACTACAGCGTTTGAAAACAACACAGATTCTGACACTGACTGTTTCAACTCTTAAGTTAAAGATACAAAATGAAGAATTTAGATTCACAGACTGAAAATGTGAAGGAGAACTTACTGTATGTTTGGTGTGTGTTTGGACCCATCGCTTTCTCCTTCTTTCGTCTTCATGCTGGAAATATTCTGTATGTTTGGACCCATCGCTTTCTCCTTCTTCTTTCGTCTTCTTGCTGGAAATATTCTGTGAAACTTCTTCAGCAGAACTCTGCCATGAACAGAGGTCTTTCTCCAGCTGCAGCCAATCAGAAGCCGACATTGTGTCTGTCTGGTAATTTACTGCGTTAACCTTGGAAACCCAGGAATCCATAGACCCCAGCAGTGACATCACCCGTCCATACGTCCCTAAAAGAGCAACACATTTATTTTACATCTGAACGATCTGTAAACAGTTTTAATGAGACATTTCTTGTTGCTCCTCACCATTTTCTCCACTGGCCTGTGTGTCCAGCTGTTTGAGAAGCTCCGACAGAACCCTGACCAGGTCCTTTTGGACCTGTTCACTTTCGGGTGCCTCACCATTAGGACCACGGTGTCTGCCGAGCAGCTGGAGACTCATATTCAACCACCTCTCCTGGACTTGGCCGAGCTCCTCCAGCGTCTGCTGCCGACAAAAAAGCTCCTCACCTTCGTAATGTTCAGACAGTTCCGTTAACATCTGAGTAGAAGCAGAGCACAGGTGAAGCTGAATGAATATTAATAAAAGTTAAAGATCTTTCCAAAATGGCTGACATGATGAATGATGAAGGTTAGAAACATCACAAGTCAAACATCTTACTCTGGACCACTTCTTTAAATCAGCATGAACACCTTCCAGGGTGTCTTTTACCTCCTTGGGGTCATGACTCCTTGTTTATAAAAAAAAAAACATTTAAAAAGATGAACAGTAGAAACAAATTAAATTTACTTTGTTATTTATCTACAGGTTACAATAAATATCCAATATCCAACAGTAATATTATTTTAAATTACTCTAACAGACAGGGTTATATAATCATGGACGCAGTAATATAAAGATATTCTCCTACCTGTTCTCTGCAGAGCAGATGGCGATCATCTTCTTGATGCCTTTTTGGATAATGTTCATCTCTTCACACTGAATGTTCTCCATCTTTTTCATCTGGGCCATGAAGGCACCCAGCTGTTCTGTCCAATGGTCCGTGAGCTCCATGATGATGTTCATGTCCTCCGTGTCCTATAAAAAGGACAATCACAGTCTGATTCTGTTTTAATCCTGCAACAGTTCTCACACAGACAGAAGGAGAAAGACAGCGGTACCTTCGATGTGAGGTAAAAGACGCAGTTTTCTGCCGTTCTGAACCAGCTCTGCTCGTGAAGGTGCAGTCGTCTGACAAGCTCCAGCTTCTTCATGTTGATCACCTGACAATCACGGAGACGCATACTCTACCAGGACTGATTATACCTTTCAGGTAGGTAGTACTTATTTAAACACCTTGTAACATCCAAAAACAAAGTAACAAAAACTATAAAAATATTCAAAAGTAATGTGATAAAAATATCACAATATTTTTTCCGTCACCTTGAGGGCGAGGCTGTAGGTCAGCTGACTCCAGGAATCTCTCTCCGCTGTCGTCTGGAGGAGCTGAGCTTCGAGGCGACTTCTCTGTAGCTCATACAGCTCATGGTAGCCCTGGACCACACTGAGAAGAACACATGATTTATTATTATATTTAATATTTTAGAATAAGAACATAACCCTAGATTGGTTGAAAAAAACCCATATCTTCATGTTTTTGTGATGTGTTGGTTTTGGGTAGTGGATAAAATGAGTGGATCAAGTAACAGCAAGTAACAGTGGTCAAGCTGAGGATTCTGTCAGTGTTGACGAAGACAGTTTTAAATGTCCAAAAAACTGACTCTGAGCTGGTTTGTGCTTGTTGAAGCTCGTCGGTTAGGTGCTCATGAGCAAGTTCTGTTTGCTGGGAAACAAACACATCGTGGTCTCTGATCCTGGACAGTTCCCTGTTAGTATAAAAGAAAATAAAGAAAAAAAGATAAAAATATAATAAGACACAGAATAAGTGCTATATTTTCATTCTGAAAAAGAGAACATTTAAAATTCCTATTTCAGATATTTCATTTTATGACCCAGTTGCCTGAGCCCCATCTACAGTACATACATGCTGAGTTGCTGGAAGTTATCCTTGATGTGATGGATCTCTTCAGTGAGCCTGCGATCCAGTGCTCGCTGTGCCAAAGCCTCAGTGTGAAGGGCCTTCAGACGGCGGGGGATTCGCTCCAGCAGTGACTGGTAACGCTGTCTGGATACAGAGACATAAGATACGCTGATAAGAACAGACTTTTTACTGCGTGATATTACTCAGCTTAAACGTTAAGTTCAGTGTTAAATGAAGTTAAATGCTGGATTCAGTTCTTAGCAATGAAAAAGTACATCTAGTCTAACCTGAGTTTGGCGAGCAGCTGTCCTCTCTCAGCACAGCCAACGCTGACCTGCCTGATCGCTTCATGGAACACGATGTTGTAGATGTTCTGCTCGGCCTGCACCAGCTCCAGCAGACCCTCCATCTTGATATGGGACAAACACTACTTACATGTCAATTGGTAACTTTACCATTGTTTCAATTCCAATACAACTCAACTTCATTGGTTCCACTGGTAGTTAGGGGTAACATGGTGTCAACAAACAGAAAAAACAACAACATTCCTGACCAGATTAAGTCCATTAGAAGATTTTAAAATGACGTTGTGATGGTAACAGATCCCCTGCTTTGTGATCTTTTGTCAGTCAGTTTTTTGATGAATCCAGGTCTTGATTTAAATACAATAATTTTTAACCATAAAGTTCAGGTGGTGCCTAAAAGTTAAAAGATTTTACTTCAATTTGTTGATGCAAGAAATACAAAAACATATATATTTAACCATCAGTGTAGGTGTGCAGTCAATCAGCGGCCTGTGTACTGTACATTCTGTTTCTGTATCAGCTGCAGTTTCTTGCCTGTGATAGCTGAGTCAGCTCCTCTCCCTGCTGATCCACCCCAGCCTTCTCCAACATGTCATCCATCATCCTCATCAGCTGCACTGCCTCTTGTCTGCCACTGGGTCGTCTGGGTGAAAAGAACACGCCCGCTAAATCTGTTTAACTTCACTCCCAAACATTCTTCGTTCATCACTTATCCTATCACAGTGGTTCCCAGAGGGGAGTAAAACGGGGGGTGGAGTGGGTGGCTAAGCTAGACAAGAACAGTAAAAGATCTCAGTCAGTCTCACAGTGGCAAAATGAAATGACCTCTGATTGTATTCTATCATTACATGGAAATATTAGTTTTGTAGAAATAATGGTAAAGTTTGGGAACCAGTATTGCTCTCTAATTCTCTACCAGAATTATTCAAATAACAATTACAGAAAAATCTAATTAACATTTAAAATTCATAAAACTTACAGTGAAGGAAAGACTCGTAGTTTGTGTTGGTCGTCCTGCAGCTGCACCGTGAAAGCACTGAGATACAAATGTAACACAATCGGTTTAAAGGTGCATACAATTTAGATGAAATTTAATAAAATTTAGTATTTTATTTTTCCTGAAATTGTGAAACTGCAATATTGCAGCAGATAAAAAACAGTAATTCGGTAATATTTGAGAGTAGTAACAAAGCAGTAGCATGTAAACTTTTCCATTTAATATTTAATATGAAACTGTCTCTGGGCCCATTATTTTTATTGACACGAACTCACTCTTCAAACAACTCCAGACTTCGTAGACCTTCATTTTTCACAACGCGATATTCTTCTGGGATCAGACATTCAGAAATACTCAAGTCCTGAAAGACAAACACTCACACTGTACACCTGTTCAAGTTGATGGTAAGTTACTGCAACGTTAGCATTTACTACTGACAAGTACAGTGTATACAAAAAGTATGAACAAAAATGTGCTGAATGAGTTTTTCAATGAATCATTATTGTTTACTGATTGATCAATCAGTTTTAAAATTATTAAAAAAAGAGATAAATAGAGTGCAAAAAAAAACAACCTCAATCAGTTTTAAAATTATTAAAAAAAAGAGATAAATACAGTGCAAAAAACAATCAAACAAACAACTACACCCAACAAATGAATTATACCTATTCTTGTGCAGGAATCAAACAGTGTTGTTAAAATAAAACACTCAAAGGTTCACCAGTTTACCTGTAAGTCGCTGGTGTTCCTGTCAGTCAGTGGGGGGAGATGTGTTGTTTTCTTTGCACTCACCATGGCATCACACAGGAAGGAAATATCCCTGAATTTACACACAAACAAATCAAACTTTGAGTTGCATATATGTCACTCCACCTCTGACTGTTGATGCCGCAGCAGGTGTGAGTGTCTCTGCCCTCACGGACCTGCCTGCTCCGCTCAGGGAAGTCGGCTGTTCAAGGAAGTGTCTGTATTTCCTACGTCCACACGGGCGATGCCAGACCGGATCTGGTCGTCTCAGTCCACAGTCCTTTCAAAACCAAACACATCCCATAACCTCACTGATGCCAACGGATTCTCAGCAAGCGTCCTCATTTTAGCCTGAACTTACTTTGCATTGTCGCTGGTGTGCAGTGTGTCCTACTGAGCTCCTGTTGCACACAGTGGAGCTGAGGCTGAGCAGCAGTTCATCTGGGATCACTTGGTCGTTGAAAGGAGGAAGCCGTGTGTTTCTGCTCTCTGCTGGGGTTTCCAAGCTCAGCTCTGTCACAGTGAGAAATAACAATTCTACCCCAGAGTTTGACCTTTGGATTGGATACTGTAGGTTCCGAGTCAAAAAACAGTAGCCAATCAAAATTATGAGACAATAAAATCTGCAAAATTACAAACTATTTCCCAAAGACTAATTGCAATATATTTCTGATCCAGACCCTCTGTTCAAAACGTTTACTTTTCTTTGCATAACGAAAACAAAGAAAAGAAAAATAATTTCCCTGTGTAAAAGGCAAACAAAACAGTTCCAAGTACCAAGTGCAGGACTCAGGAGTATTAGTATGACATGAATAAGTTCCTCATGCAGCATCTTAGATGTTGATGGTCATGTCCTCCTGCCTTTTTTTATTTATTTACTGTGTAATTTATTAAGCATTTAAAGTCTGACCACTCACAGACCAACAGGATGCAGTAAAGTTGCAAACTGCAGATTTGAGTCTTTAATGCTTTAAGGAGGGAAACAATTATTTTTGGAAATGGTGAAGTTTTGCAGGTCTGTTTTCTGTCTTTATTTCTTATCTGTCTCTTTATCTTTCTGTCAGTTTATCTGCCTTTCTGTTTACTCGTCCTTCTATCAGTGTATCTGTTTGTCCGACTGTTTGGTGTCACTTTATCTCCCTGTACGTGTGAGTTGATAAGTTAACTTTGACGGAACGACAGACGTTTTAGTTTCACACTCCTGTGGTTAACCACAATGCTATCATGTCTTGTCATTTGTTCACCTGTCATTTTTTTTTGCACACCTAGTTTATCGATTTGTACTGACGGCTCATATTTCTACGTTTTTCCTCCGTATTGTCCTCCTCACCTCTGTGCTCCAGTGTTGGTCTCGGCCTCCATGAACCCGGGGCTGAGCTGACTCTGGTCTCAGGGGCAGACATGCTCTGCTCATTAAAACAAACTGAAATAAAACAGCGATAAAACTCAAAATCAAAATACGAAAGGCGCAATTTTCATTTGCTAAAATAAAACGAAAAGAACTTCTTTTTACGTCCGTCTCACTTCCTGGTCGCGTCACCATGGAAACGTCTTACTGGACGTGAACCCTGACGCAATGATACTAAACAAAACAAAACAAAATAAAATAGAATAAACGTATATATTATTTCTTTATTAATATATACACAATTGTCGAGTCTTTCAGTTCACTACAATAAATTACATTCTAAATATTATTTTTTAAATATATTTATGAATAGCTATTGACGTTGGTTGATCGGTAAATGCTAATGTTTTCATGAAACTAGCTAGCTTTTTAAAATGTTCGATAATAAGTTACTTAACTTATATCTACAGGCTGCAGGGAACAACAATGTTAAAACAATGTTTTTATTTCTTTTTTGTTTTAAATAAATGAAGGTACAATTGTTTCAAATGTATTTCCAGAGCAATGTTGTCCCTTATGGACTTCACATTTAGAAATGAAAATAACAATAAAAAACAAACAAACCATAACCCATAAAAATGTTCACAGGTAAAAATGAAAATAACAATAAAAAACAAACAAAAAACCCATAAAAATGTTCACAGGTAAAGCAAAAATGAATAATAGTACTATTTTTAATCAAAAACCTATTTTCTGAAAAATTGAAATTTAAAATTATGATCTAATATGTAACTCTTAGTACATTTTAGTCACTATAAAATAGTCTTAATTTACTTAATTATTTTTAAATCAATATATTACCACTTTTCACCCTGTTATTTTCCCTGACTTCAGTGTGCAGTACTTAAGTATCAGTATTAAGTAGTAATAGTATAATAAACTGTTTAGTGATGACTAATTACATTACATCATTTTAAGATTATTTTTTTAAATCTTATTTCTGCCGTCTTTCCTCAGCCTGTTCCTCACTGTGTTTTAAACGTTTCCTGGACACGAGTGCTCAAGTCCCTCCCATCATGTAATCAGTCAGCGGTGGGCTCTCTGTGCTCCCCCTTCATGTGTGATGAAGGCACTTGATGGTGATGCTCCAGCAGCAGGACAAGTGTGCATCAAGTGGCTCTGGAGTTGGCAACAGATGAGACACTGCAGCCTGGAGCAGGAGAAGCACAGACAGAAGGATCAGTGCACGACCAGACTTCATCACAGGGAGCAGGATGAGTCCCTGGCACGATTATGGATTTAATTCATTCTCGGTGTTTTGACTTGTTTCCCTGCACACTTCTGCTCACAACACTGTTCGTCATCAGCGGTGAGTAACTGCCTTCTTCAGCCTGTGATTTACTTCTTTCACTTAAGTTTTATTTTACTGTTTATTACCTTGTATGGTTGCATCATTAATTATTTAAATATCATATAATGCATGTGTGAATCATCATCAACAGTAAACACTTACTGTTGAAATATCTCTGGTGGAATAATAAATAAAAACATGTCTGATTTTAATGCTACAACCTCTGGATAAATCTAACAATCTTTGAAGAAGTTTGTGTGCTTTTTCATTTCACTCAGTCCATGATTGGAATTTTAATTACAAGACTGTGTGGTGACATCATGGCTGTGTTATTCCAAAAAGAGATCAACCAGTGGGGGTGAGGGTCGTGACACATGACCAGTCGGGGGTTGGCTCGTGTGAAAAAAAAATGGTGGTGGTGGCATGAATGGGGATGCTCTATTTAGGTCTCCACAAAACGTCCAATAGGATGTCTGCTTATCGCCACTGAGAGGCACAGACAGATTTACCGGCACCATGCATCAGCGCTGACGAGGTGTCCGGTGCTCCCCCATGTGCCGTTTGTAGGGTTTTCAGATAGGAGCAAACAAAGAGCCCTGGAACTCATTTACATTAGAAAAGGGTCTAACACTGTGGGAGGGGGGCTAGTGGTCGGCTGGTCCTGTGTTCAGAGAGAAAAAGGCTGTGAATGCTGTGAACTGCACACAGCTCTAGTTCTCAGATGGTTGGAAGTTAAGAAAACACGTTGTTGTCAAATCAGAGAGTTATTAATAACAGTTTTGCAGAAATCACAAAACATTTCAACACAATATGTTCAAGCACTTGGACAAACATAAAAGAGAGGATTAAATAAAATATTTGGGAATCAAATGGAAAGAGCACTGTTATACAATAAATTAATAAAATAAAATTTTGTAAAAAGTAAACAATCATTCAGCCTATATTTATTTATTTATTATATTTAATTTATATATATAAATATTTATATATTTATCACGGTTTTGCCACATGGTTTATTAATCCCCACAGACATCATATCCCTATCAGATCTCTGGTCTGTACTTTAGCTGCACTGACTCATGGTCTAGACCGTTCCAAGCTGCTCCAGGAGATTTCTGCCTGCTGTCTGTTCAAATTGATTGCCCTGCACCAATCACAGAGAGAGGACAATGGCCAACTTGCGGAAGACTGAGCAGCACTTCCTAATGAGCTCCTTTCAGGCCCTCAGAGTCTGATTAGGCTCCTGAGAGATGATTAGGATTCATGATTTTTGTAACAACTCGGTTTTTACACAGCATCCTAATAAAATCATTCTCTCTCCTCGTCTACATAATGTCACGCACACTCAAGTGTTGTCATATTCGACCAAAGCTGGGATTTTTGAATATTAAACAACTTAAGTGGCGTCTGATATAATGGAAGCAACACTTGAGCAGATGAATTTTTAGCGAGGCAGCACGCTTGCGAGTCCTTCGGTGCACATGCCATGGATTACATGGATTATTGCCTCAGAGCTAATCCCGTTTGTTCTGCCTGGAGTAGGACAGATTTTCAATGCCTTGAGGTGCTTCGCTTGGGTTTGATTATTCCAGGCATAGATTTTGGGAGGCAGCAGGTGGCAAGTAAGGGGTAGATTTACCATCAAGCTAGAAAGAAATATCTGCCAATTTAAACATTAAACAAAGGAGCTGAAACCTGATCTGTGGACAGAACAGAGTCAGTCAAAGATGTCATCATTATATACAGTAGAAAGTAAAGTAAAGTGTTTTACTTACTGTTTGCAGGACTTAATTAGCTGGCAATATATGAATACATTCAGCAAAAATAGGTCAAACTAGTCAAAGCTTAGCCAAAATGGACTCAAAGTAGTGTTTAAAAATATACCTAAATTATCAAAAAAAATTAACTTAAATAAGAGCTAAGTGTTAAGTGTTAAGTGTGTTTTTTTTTGCATTAAGAAATATAAAAATTAACTTAAATAAGAGCTAAGTGTTAGCCAAAAATATCCTAAAACAACAATACAAATTCTGGGACAGTATAAGCATTAATACATGCTTTTTCCTCTTTTTTTCTGCATTAAGAAATATAAAAATGATGATTATTTTACAGGTGCAACTCCAGACAGACCACATCAGTCTGTGGATCCCTGTTCTCCAAACCCGTGTCAAAACAGGGCAATATGTGTTCGGCACAACGACGGCTACATGTGCTACTGCGTGCCGGGCTTCCAGGGATCTCACTGTCAGTTCAATGTGAATGAGTGTATATCACAGCCCTGCATGAATGGCGCTACCTGTGAGGACAGGGTGGGCAGGTTCTCCTGTTCGTGTTCTCCTGGGTTTACTGGTGAGTGAGTAGAAACTCAGCTAGGCCAACCAGGTTGGGGAACCCTCAAATATTAACATCTAAACAGTAAATAATATGATTTTAAGGTGATTGGGTTCATTCAAAACCAGACAACTGATTTACAGTTAAGATAGATACACAGCGGTCTAGGCATTCCCTAGCGGTCTAGGCCTATAGAGGCACAGTTAGAAACCAAAGAAAAAAGAAAAGAAGCCAGTTTTGAATGACATCTCTAAGCACAAATACTGAATATGACTTGATGTCAACTTTCTAAAAGTCTATGTGTATATTTTAAGCATTACCTTGTAGGTACAGTACACTGCTGTTCCAGGTGTAAAACAAACAGCCCAAAGTGTCAAACACCTGTAGATGAAACAATATGATCACAGTCCGTCGACATGAAAGCTCTTTTTGATTTTCCACTCTCTGCCCTGTGTCCACTTCCTGTATCATCTGTGTCTTTTGAAATTCACAGGGGTCACCTGTGAGGTCGATATTGATGAGTGTCAATCACAGCCATGTCTCAGCGGCGGCAGTTGCCATGACTACCCCGGTGGCTTCAATTGCACCTGTGCGCCCGGTTTCCAAGGACAACGATGTGAAATCAACATCGACGAGTGCCGTGAGCAGCCTTGCCAGAACGGAGCTGTGTGTATAGATGGGGCGAATGAGTAAGTAGACATGGGAAATGATGGAGGTCCGGTTCAGAATGAACATTATTGGTCCAGCAAGGATAATGAGCAAGGAAAATATGTAGAGAATGTTAGTTCAAGTAAAGTCATTTTTGCATGTTAGAGTTAGAGATTTCTAAAGCACTGTCTACGACAAGTGAAAAAAAAACTAACAATTTTCTAATATTTATTTTTCAAAGATAAGAAAATATTTCATTTTTGTCATGGTCTCTACTGACAGTTGCTTATTTACTTTTAGTTCATTTCTCACCAAAAATCAATAAATGGATCTTGTAATAGATTCTAAAGAACTTCATTTTTTTTTTCAAAAATATTAACTATTATTTCTGAGGCAAAAATTGTTAAAAACAAACTCAGATCATATTCATTATTATGATTTATTTTTTCCCTTAATTTCTATTATCGACCTGTGCTTTCTTTTTTAGGAAACACATTTCTGGTGAGGAATTACTAGGATTTAAAATAAGAAAATATAATAATACTTGAGGCCCAGAATCTATGATCTATGTATAAAAATATATTTCCACAACAGTTCAAAACGATTTTAAATAACCCCACGCTGTATTTACTTTAGGTACAGCTGTGACTGTTCTCACACAGCCTTCATAGGCACACACTGTGAGATACCGCAGCCAGCCTGCCACTCTGAACCCTGTTTAAATGGCGCCATCTGTACGGATGAGGACGGTAACTACACCTGTGAATGTTGGCCAGGTAAAAACCAAATAGTTCTTAAATATCAACGTGCTTTGTTTATGTAGTGTTGAAAGTAGTGTTTAAAAAAAGGAAAATTTACACGGGTTGTTTATTTTAATTACTCCGTCTTCCTGTTGCTACAAATTACTTATATGTTCCCACTGTAGTCACAGATAATGTCCTCTTGTACATTATCTGAGGGTTCATGTCCCTCATTGAAATTCCTGTGCTGCACATACAGTCTGCTGACACAATTGCACATGATGCCGTTTTGAAATGCACTCTGCACCTCCCATAACAGGTTTTGAGGGTCTTCAGTGTGAGACAGACATTGACGAGTGCAGCAGCAGCCCCTGCATGAACGCAGGCCGCTGTATCCAGAGGTCGCGGAGAGAACTGTACGGTACCGAGCCTCTGCTGCCTGAACGCTATGACCAGCAGCGTGCTGCGGGCTACATCTGCAGCTGTCCACCAGGAACAGCAGGTAATTTATTCTGACCTGCCAGCTGAATATGTTACACACAAGTCTCTAATGATGAATATGCAGCGAGCAGCATGTACAGTAGTTTGCCAGTCGGTCCTACAGCATGTAGAGATTTGTGTTTTTCACCCTGACAGCGATGTGAAACTCTCCAGACACGTGTCAGTAAAATGAAAGGAAACAAGATTGCTGTTTCAGAAAAAAAAAAAAAAAAAAAAAACTCTTAGAGAAAATAAGGCAATTTCTCCCATGAAAAACGATATCCATCAACATCGTCCTGACGTGTATCCAAGTTTAGGTCTTTGTCAAAAGTTTTACTCCAGTTATGATGGAAATAAACAGTAAAACATGACATTAGACATTGTAGTTGAGAGGACACTGTGTGCAGTTGGAAGCATATCTAAAATGTGTTATTAATCAAGATAAATCAACATTTCAGAGTTGAAACCTTCACATTTGTATTTATTTTGACAAAGGCTTTGTATGTCAACAAAGTCAGTTTATCTCCTAAACCAACACACATTCAAACAACACACGAGGTCCCAGTTCTATTAGAACGGTGAACAAAGGCACAAATTCAGTGAAGGTAAACAGGTTGGTTACTTCTGTTTATTTTCTCCACGTCAGTAAGAGTGTGAGCTGTTGCCTGCCTGGAGTTGTGTTCTAAAAATGTCCCTCCTTCCACGGCACTGGCACTGACTCAGTGAGGGGACCAAATAGCATTAGCCTAATCCCCAGGATCTGGCTTTGCTGGTCTCCTGACTGAAAGTGTCGAGGCATACATGATTGCAGAGGAGCGGAAAAGGAACAGACCTTCACCTGGACTGTCTGCACATACTGCAGTACATACAGTAGTACGTACTTGTAGTAGTGCAGTATGATGCAGACAGACGCTTTTACGATTGTTCATCGGGTAAACGTGTCAGCATGATGTGGTCAACTGCACCATGGATTTGGGGAATTTTGTTACTTGGAACAGGTAATGACATAGAATCAGACTTTTTGCACAAATATTGCTGACTAACTCGCTGACTACAGTCTATCTATCTATTTCCTTTTTTCCCCATGTTAAATCTGAACCTCTAACTCTGTAATTCAGACAGAAACACAAGGAATATTACTAAGAGGAAACTAGATAATACTGCTGTCCCTGAAAAACCTCTCATCAGTGATGCTGAGTTCTCACAGTGCTCAATAAATAGTAGAATATGCTGGAATTTTGAAAGGAGCAGAAAAAAAAGTTCAACCTTTAAATCCTCTTCTCCTGGAGAGGGTGCTAGAACACTAGTCAAAATGTTACGATTCAGGAAATGCACTTGACAAGGACACACCTGAGTCAGTGGGCAGTTACTGTGAGGAAACTCAGAGTAAGGACTGAGCGTCACTGTTGTTGGAACACAACTTTATTTTCTTCCTATTTTCAGTACATATAATATGTACATGAATTACTTTAAAGATGTGATGGATATCTTTTTAATTTTGTTCTGCAACATGAAAACCTGCTCTGCTCCTTTTCCCCCGACATGACATCAGGTTAGGATTGTGTTATAAACACGAACCATCCATGTGATGAGACTTGTTTCTGTGCTGACAGGTTCCCTGTGCCAGGAGGTGATAAACCAGTGTGACCCCAGTCCCTGTCAGAATGGAGGCAGATGCGAGGGCCACGTTGGAAGCTACACCTGTCACTGCCTCCAGCAGAACAACCACGGAGTTCTTTACGGAGGTGTGAACTGCGATGTGAGGCTCACGGGCTGTGAGGAACACGACAAATGTGGGGAACACGGCTCTTGTTCTCCACACCTGGTGGATGACACTCATGGCTTCACCTGCTCCTGCTCAGCCGGCCACACCGGACCACTGTGCCAGACCTCCACGTCTTTCTCTTTCCAACACGGTGGCTATCTGCGGTTGTATCGCTTTGATACCAAGGTCTCCAGCAACATCACTTTGAGCTTCAAGACCGTTCTGCCCAGAGTTTTACTGTTCCACAGACAAACCCAGGATCTGCTGCTGGTTCTGGAGCTGAACGAGGGACATCTTCAGTTCACACTGAGGAAACAAGACTCCGACGGGGCCGAGGTCCTAAGCCAGGTCCTGGAACTTCCACACAATGTCACAGACGGACAGTGGCATTCCGTAGAGGCTGTCCTTAAAAGAAGTGTGTTGAGCTTAAGAATTTTAGATCAGGATCAAAATTGCAGGAGCCGCACATGCCACAAGGCAGTAGCTGTA